>NC_057801.1:379223173-379294883 GCF_018294505.1 Triticum aestivum
CCGCCGCCGCCCCGCCGACCCCGCCGGACCCCGCCGCCCCCTCGCCGGAGGTAGCCACCGCCCCGCCGCCGGCGGTTTTCCTCGAGAAAACCATTCGGTTTTTCCGCCGGTTTTTCGTTCGTTTTTTTTAAGAACCTAGATCTGTTTTTTCGGTTTAGTTTATTTAGCGGACGTTCGTCCGTACGTTCTTTTAACGAACGGTTTTCGTTGTTTAGCCGCAGACAACGAATGTTCCTTCGTTAGCCTGTTCGTCCGTTTTTCTTTTTCTCAGATTTTCTGTGATTATTTCTGATCGTGATTTTCGATATGTTTTTCGTTTTAGTATATAACTTTTTGCTCGTTTATTGGAATCAGGCGATTCAAGTGCCTAGGGTTTCGTCTCGAAACTCTCTTTACGTTTAACCAACTCAAACAAGTTTTTGCTATTGTAAAATTTGACTTAGGTCCAGATTAGTAAAACAAAGCTTGTTTCTTTCGCCGTTTGAGTTTCGTTGCTTCATTGGATTTGATTCTTTTTTTTTGCAAACCAGAGTTCTTAAGTTGAACTTTCTTGTTAGACCTCTTATTTGAGTTTTACCTGTGCATTAGATGAGTGCTTATTGTATGCTTGTTTGTTTGCGATAGAGTACCCGGAGTGCGCCGCTTGCTACTTCGAATCTCTAGGTTTCACGGATCATCAGCAAGGCAAGTAACACTTTGATCATACCTCTTTACTACCCAGTTTGATTGTATTAGATCAATCCTCAAACAATTGCATGATTAGGATCTGATTAACATGTGGGTTTTGGGAAGTAGATGAGGTAGAACCTATTACCTGTTTATTATCAAACTTTTGGGAGTTACTTCTACGTTTGCTTATATTGCCATGCTATGCTAGTAGATGTGGATTGGGTGAGTGTTTCCATGACAGATGAGAGATTGTTTAATTAATGGTTTACTTAAGGTGGCAACTTAAATTCACATCTAGGTGGATTGAGGCACCTCGGGAACCCAGTGTTGCCTGTATTTTTGGAAATCCCGGGGTACCGTGTGATTTTCCTATGGACCGCCACCCACGCTCAAAGGGATCATGAGATTATTCATGCTAGAAACTTCCTTGTGCAGCCACAAGCTATTATGGGCTCTAGCATAGTTGATTAAGTTGCGTGAGCTCTTGAAGAGGTAGACTTGCAGATGTAGGGGATGTAGGTTGGTACTGTCTACCTGGAGTAGAGAGTTAATGCTTTTGAAAGACTGTGTCTCGGTCATCCGTTTCTCAAACACCATGTAGTGCGAGAAATCAAGCGGAGGAGATCGAGTCTTGCGGGGAAAAGTGCGCAAACCTCTGCAGAGTGTATAAACTAATCATGGTTAGCCGTGTCCCCGGTTATGGACATTTTGAGTATCTAGTACTTGGATTATCATGTGAATCTCATCATGTTACTTTAATTAATATTGTTGGGTTTTAATGATGATGCTTAATTGGGATTGAGAGGATGTCTATCTTCTCAATGTTTAACAACCACCATGATAGTTAAATAAAATTTATTCCTTTGTAGTAGGGAAAAATTGGCTTTATGCAAAAACTGTAACCATAGAGCTTTCCACCAGCCATATATGCATATAGTATAGCATTATTCCTTCATTACTCTCTATGTGTTACATTGCCAGCATATTCCATGTGCTGACCCATTTTCGGGCTGCAACGTTCATGTTGCAGACTTTCAGACGACGAGTAAGGTGCTTTAGGTCGTGGTTCTATACTCAGTGATGTCGTTGGAGTTGATGGACTCACTTATCTTCCAAGCCTTCCGTTGTTATCGTTATTAGATGGCCTTAAGCCATATTTATTGTAATAAGTTCTCTTTTGAGACATTCGATGTAATAAGTGTGCAATTGCTACTCTGTTATAAATCCTTCAAGTATTGTGCGTGTCAGCATTACTGATCCAGGGATGACACTGATGCATAGAGATCAGACTGTTTGAGGTCTGGTCGCTCCAAGCTCATTGATCAAAGATGGTTGAGTTTCCTAACCATGGATATGAGTTATCATTTGATCAGTGGGATCACATCATTAGAAGAATGATGTGATTGACTTGACCCATTTCGTTAGCTTAGCACTTGATCGTTTAGTATGTTACTATTACTTTCTTCATGACTTATACATGTTCGTGTGACTATGAGATTATGTAACTCCCGCTTACCGAAGGAACACTTTGTGTGCTACCAAATGTCACAACGTAACTGGGTGATTATAAAGGTGCTCTACAGGTGTCTCCAGAGGTACTTGTTGAGTTGACGTATTTCGAGATTAGGATTTGTCACTCTGATTGTCAGAGAGGTATCTCTGGGCCCTCTCGGTAATGCACATCACTATAAGCCTTGCAAGCAATGTAGATAATGAGTTAGTTACAGGATGATGCATTACGTGACGAGTAAAGAGACTTGCCAGATTGAACTAGGTATTGAGATAACGACGATCGAATCTTGGGCAAGTAACATACCGATGACAAAGGGAACAACGTATGTTGCTATGCGGTTTGACAGATAAAGATCTTCGTAGAATATGTGTGAGCCAATATGAGCATCCAGGTTTCGCTATTGGTTATTGACCAGAGATGTGTCTCGGTCATGTCTACATAGTTCTCGAACCCGTAGGGTCCACACGCTTAAAGTTCGATGACGGTTATATTATGAGTTTATGTGTTTTGATGTACCAAAGGTAGTTCGGAGTCCCGGATGTGATCACGGACATGATGAGGAGTCTCGAAATGGTCGAGACATATAGATCGATATATTGGACGACTATATTTGGACACCGGAATGGTTCCGGGTGAGATTGGGACTGTCGTATTTCGGGCTCCGGCAGACCCTCAAGGTTCGAACTCTGGGGTGCACGTGGAGATCACACCTCCTGCCTAACCATGTCTCGTCGCCTCGCAAGGATCTAAAACTACACGAAGAACAACACAAGGAACACGAGATTTATACTAGTTCAGGCCACCATTGTGGTGTAATACCCTACTCTAGTTTGTGGTGTCTGGATTGCCTCAGGGGCTGATGAAGAAGAGTACAAGGAAGAACAGCCTCGCGAGGGTTTGTTCTTGGCTGGTGCGATGAACTGCTAGGGGGAGTTCAGTCGCCTCTCTCTTTCCCTATCTCTGGATGCCCAAAATCTCTCCTCCTCACTCTGTGGGTGGCTAGTCCTATTTATAGGCGGAGGCCCTGGGCCTCTTCCCAAATATTGAGCGGGAAGGGCGCCAACAAATGGCCATTTTGAAGGGGAACATCTAGTACACTTATCCTGACTAAAGTTGGTCCTCGCCTGCCAAAGACCCTGACGATGACACCGGCTTGGGCTCCACGATGACCTCCATCCTGTCGTCCTGCTGGTCTTGATCTTGTTGCACCAAAATGGTTGCCTTTGCTTGATACTCTTGCCCGCGCTTGCCCCCTTTGCACCAAAGAGGAAACAAGGACTCTGCGCAGGCCAGCGCCCGCCTGGTCTCGGTCGTCATGGCTTGCATCACGGGCACCTCGTGAGGTACCCCGCCTTGATCTCCCTGCCTCCTCGCGAGCCAGCCTAACGAGGCTGTGCTCGAGGAAGCCTCCTGTCATCCGCCCCGCGAGGCTTGGCCCCTCGCGAGGGTCTTGGGCATGTATTGATGAAGATGGGCCGTACTGGGCCACTCCTTGAGCCATGCCGCAGGCCGCAGGCAGGCAAGTATGGGTACCCCCGTTCCCAGAACGCCGATAGTAGCCCCCGGGCCCAAGGCGCGTCTGGACTTGGCTTAACAGAGAAGCGAAGGGGCAAGTGCGAAGCGCCGCGGGCCCCAATAGACTGCGGCCTTGGGCGCCGTGTGGCGGTTGATTGGAGGATGCTCCCGTACCCCTTTTCCTCTGGGATGATTGGGAGCAGGTGGTGAATTCCATGTCCACTTTCAACGGGGACCGGCCTGTGCCCGCGGAGGTTCCTGAGGACCCGGCAGCCTTGGCGACGGTGAACGTATCCTCCGGCGACTCCAGCGGAGAGGAGGAAAAAGAGGAGCAGGAAGAGGAGCCCGATTCCGAGGTGACCAACGGGGAGTCTAGAGAGCCCCTCCCTTGGTGCAGGTCCCGCGCTCTTTGCCTCATGCCGGATGACGACGAGGATGGCGACGAGCAAGGTGGCAAGAGCTCGCCCCTGATCCCGAAGAAGGACAGGACGGGGCTGGTTCCCCGCGGGTCTGCTCCGGCTCCAAGGCAATCTATAGACACGCCTCCTGCTCCTGAGTCTCTTGAGGTTGATCCCAGCAGCCGGTTCTTGGGCTTCAAGTTCGACCAGAGGTTACTTGAGCCTGCGAGCGATGATCAGTAAGTGCTTGATTCTCGTTTTGCTTCTTGCTTCATTGTTGAGGCTTGATGTCCATATTCCTTGACTAGGCCGATGCCTGTGGCGAAAAAGCTGAAGGGGGCTCCTGAGGTTTCGTCTGGGGCAGCACCTCCATCCGCGGGAGAAGGGGGTGGCAAGATGCGGGCCTCTCCTGCCCGGTCATCCTCGCGAGGCCTGGCGGAGCTAGCTGGGGTGAGCTCAGCCCCCATGGCCCAAGCGACTCTCGAGGTGTCCTTGCCTGACGCCACCGTCGTGGTCGTCGGGGCGCAGAAGGTCCCAACTCATGGTGTTGTGATTACGCTGTCGTCTTCTCCTCCTACTCCGCCAACTGCCATCTCTCCGACTCCTTCTACTGTCCTGGATCGGGCTGCTGCTGAGCTGGACCGGCTGCGGAAAGATCTTCTGGGCGCTGACCCTCTCTTGATGGCCGGGCACCTGGAGCTGGCCTCTGCGAGGCGCTGGAGAGTGAGCTGCAAGGCCTGCGCGACTAGCTTGCCAAGGAGGCCCATGTCCGCCAGGAGAAGGAGGAAGACATGAAGGCTCATGAGGCTGCCGCCAAGGACCGGGATGCCAAACTCGATGAATGCCATGGCCTCTTGGGTGCGCTGGAGCAGGCGTTGGAGGCGAAGAGGATCGAGCTGGACGGCAAGGCGCGAGTCCTGTCCGAGGACCACGTGGCCTTCGCGAAGCTGGAGGTGAAGGCTCGCACCTTGCTGAAGTCGCTTTATGACAGCGGCCTGGAAAGCCCGCTGGCCGGCGCCGAGGACGGCCCCGCCAAGCTACTTCCCTTCCTGGTCCGCGCCCTTGAAGATGTCACCCTCGGCCTTGGCCCCACGGCCGAGGCTGAGGCGCGTGTCCTTTCTTCTGCAGCGCTAACGCGCGTCTTCACCCACGTCTACCTCCGCGACCCTGGCGTTGACCTTGACAGCCTGCTGGAGCCTGTGAGCGGCGAGCTTGCCGCTGTCACTGCTGAGGCCGTGAAGGGTCGGGGCGGAGGCTTTGCTGGCAAAGTTCCGGGCCTTCAGCACCAAGCCAAAGCGAGGCGCTGCCGATCCTGAGGCTCCATGAGGCGAAGTTGCCCAGCGCAGCTCCGTCACCAGTGATGGCACCGCCAGAAAGTGACCCCTTCGCGGCTCCCGCCCTGCTTTTAGCTCCTGCGACATGCATCATGCCTCGTGGAGGCGTTTAAACTTGTGTTTGGCATTGTCAAAGTACTCTATGGGCTGTAATATTTGCTTTTGAATTCCTTGAGATTTGCGCTTTTCCTTCCTACTTGCTTGTGTTCTACGTCGTCAGAGCCCGACCCCGCGCATACCTCAGCCGCCGTTAGCCCCGACCGGAAACCAGGACGGGACCAAGGAGTGAGGGGCTACGTGAAAAGTTAGGCTCCTGAGTCGTGATGCTCAGGAGTCCCCCTTGACGCATGAACAACAAGTAGGGAGGTGAGATGTATGGGTGAATTTACCGTTCTACGTCGGCAGAGCCCGGCCCCGCGCATACCTCAATCGCCGTTAGCCTTTCGGAACTGAGGGGTGAGGGGCTACGTGACCAGTTAGGCTCGTGAGTCACGATGCTCAGGAGTCCCCCTTGACGTTCAAATGGCTTTCGTACCTTGGCTCCGCTCAGGGAGAGGCGTGCGACGAACTAGGCCCGAGGGGCCTGGCTAGGTGGCGTGTGCCTGGGCGTGACCTAGGCGTAGCCCCCGTGCCCAGCCCCCTCGCGCGGCACTCCCGAGGGGAGGCATTACGATGAGGCCGGACATTGAGCTCTGGGCTCCCTGAGGTTGATGCAGCCGGGGGCCAGCCTCAGTTGTTTATCACCAGGGCGGAGCATAGCGCTCCCGTACGTGTACGGGCATAGTCGCTCCTCAGCAGTGTCGGTAGCCGGCGCGGAGCATGGTGCTTCCGCTGGTGCATGGGAGGGGGCTCCCCTCCGGGAGGAGCCCCCGGGGCGTGTACAGCCCCGCCCTGACGCGTGGCTGGCACGGTAGGGCCTGACGAGGTGTATCTGGTCACCCATGAGCCAGCGCAGGACTCACGTGGCCCTACCTCAAGGCGGGTTGCGCCTGGCTCTGGGCCTTTATTTGTAATGTGTCCCTGCAAATTTGGTTAGATGTCGGCGCTCTACGTCCTCGGGTCCCGGCCCTCGAGCGAGCTCAGCCATCGCTGGTATGCCAGGTCGCGATGCCGTGGACAAGGCCAGAGTGTGAGGGCTGGAGAGCCAGTAAGAGCCCATGAGTCGCGATGCTCAGGTACCCCCCCCCTTTAACGTGCAAGCGGATGACATGAAGGAAGAAGGGCACCGTGGACAGGCATCAAATAATGATCATGATGGGTCAAACGCACGACCCGAATAAATGCGAGAAGGATACATGCCACTGGGTCTGGCCCGGGTGGCTTGGGGATAATGCAGCCCGAGGGGCGCCCCCAATAAAGTAGCTAAAAACATGAACCAAAGGGATACATGCCGCAGGGACGGACCCACGCGGCGTGGGAATGATGCAGCCCTGGGGGATCTCCCAGCTGAAAATGAAATTCGAAGGATGTCACCTGATGATGCTGAAGATGAAGGGATGCTGAAGTAGCGGACGGCGTGCGCTGCGGGAGACGATCTTCACGAGCCCCCAGGCCCAGGGGCCTCGGGAGGCTCCGGGGGCGCCGACGGCTCCTCGCGGACCATCTCCATCTCCGCCAGGACTGCGGAATGCCTGACCGCTTGAGCCTCCAGGACGCTCCTGATGAGGCGCTGACGCACGGCAGCCGCGTTCGGCGGGCCGTAAGGCATGTGAACGTAGCTGTGGGGTGGACCTTCACAGCGTCCCACGCGTGAGGGCCAGAGGCGCTCCTGAGAGGCGGCTCGGTTGAGTCCTGGTATGTCGATGCAGAC
This sequence comes from Triticum aestivum, assembly GCF_018294505.1. Taxonomy (NCBI): domain Eukaryota; kingdom Viridiplantae; phylum Streptophyta; class Magnoliopsida; order Poales; family Poaceae; genus Triticum; species Triticum aestivum. The sequence goes on from NC_057801.1 coordinate 379,230,413, forward strand.
GCGCAGCCCACCATCCTCGCCTGGATGGGGAGCTACGGCGGGTAAGCAGCGGCTGCCACTCATGACTCTTGACTCCTGCAGCTCCTGAATGATCTTGCTGACGAACTCCTGAGGGTTTGGCCCTCCTTGCCTTGATCCAAGTGGTGCTCGAGCGCCTCCCTCGTGATCCTAGTAAAGTCGATGGCCCTCCAGGAGAGAGCCCCCGAGCCTTGCCCAAGGAGGGCGCCGGGCATGCCTTCCTATGCGACAGAAGGAGGCGCCCCCTGAACAGGCGCGGACCCTGAGGGGACTGCCTCCCGACGGGTCGGACCAGGTGATGTCTTCTTCTTCTTAGGGGCAGCCTCAGGAAGCCTCCTGCTCCTGTGATCTGGGTCTTCAATTGATGCGGCTTAGAAAGCACGCTCCAGAGAACACACAGTGTCCCTCTCTTCACAAGGCACCGTGATGACTCCACCGCTTCCTGGCATCTTGAGGACATTGTAGCCGTGATGGGTCACGGCCATGAACTTGGCCATGGCTAGGTACCCAAGGATGGCATTGTACGGCAGGAAAATGTGAGTGACGTCGAAGTCAATGAGCTCGGTGCGGTAGTTGTCGCGCTTCCCGAAGGTAACAGGAAGGCGAACCTGCCCTATCGGAACCGTGGAACCATAAGTGACTCCCGAGAAGGGCTTGGTTGGCTGCAGCTGATTGTAGGGCACTTGGAGATTGTTGAACGTCTCGATGGATAGTACCTTGAGCCTTGCTCCGCCATTGATGAGGGTCCTGGTGACTTGCACATTGCTGATGATTGGGGAACAAAGCATCGGGAGGACTCCGGCTGTGGCCGCGCACTTGAGCTGATCCGCTGAGCTGAACGTGATGACGCACGCTGACCACCTGAGAGGGCGTGTGGCCTCAAGCTTGGGGAGGACTGCATTCACTTCGCGAGCAAACTGCTTAAAGATGCGTTGAGAGGCCGGGGCTTGAGCGCCACCCAAGATGCAAGCGATTACGCGCGGCTCCTAGAAGCCTCCAGCCCCCTCGTCCTGATGATGGTCTTCATTCCTCCTTGGCTGTGGTGGTAGAGGAGGGAGGCCTGCATTGCCTTTTGGGCAATCCTCGCGAGGCTAATCCCTCCAACCCCCCTCGCGAGGTGGGTCCCTCCAACCTCCTCACGAGGCTGGTCCTGCCAGCGGTCCTCGCGAGGTCGGTTGTGCCATCCGTGGCGAGGGCCACGGTCTTCCCATCATCCTCCACCTCTTCCTCCTCCTCGGCCATAGTCCCGGTTACTGCGCTCAGGGCGTCGGCCGGCACGCACGTCCCGCACGGCCCTGAGCTCTTGGCATTCATTGGTGTTGTGGGTGTGGAGGTCGTGGTACACGCAGTACCGGCTGCCCTAGGATGACTCAGGCTGATCCCTGCCTTGCTTGGTGTCCGGTTCTGCTGCAAGCACGGCAGCCCCCTTGCGCTTCACGTCCTTGGCCTTGGGCTTCTTCTCTTCTGGGTCAGCAGCTGGCAACCAATGGAGGGAAAGGCGCCCTTCCTCAGCCCTAGCGCACTTGGTCGCCAAATTGAACAGCTCCAGGGAGGTGCACAGGTCCTCATGAATCGCAAGCTCCTCCTTCATCTTGACGTCACGTACACCGTCGGAGAAGGTTGAGATGATGGCCTCCTCATACAACTTGGGGATCTTAAGGCGAGCGCTGTTGAAACGCTGGATGAACTTCTGCAGGGTCTCTCCCGGCTGCTGCTTGATGCGGCGCAAGTCGCTCGTGGCCGGGAGCTGGTCGCGTGTGCCTTGGAAGTTGGCGATGAATCGGGTGCGCATCTCGTCCCAGGAGGATATCGTGTCAGGAGCCAGGTGCAGGCGCCATCCTTGAGCGCCATGGGGAACCAGTTCGCCATGACCTTCTCGTCCCCGTTGGCGGCTTCGATGCCCGGCTCATAGAGCTGGAGGAACTCCGCAGGGTTAGCCGTGCCATCATAGCGCGGGGGCAGATCTGGCTTCAACTTGCCCGGCTAGGCCATGCTGCGCAGCTTGGCGGTGAAGGCACGGCAGCCTGCAGTGGCCGCGGGAGGCCTTGGGTGATAGAGAGCTTGATCTTGGAAGTCTTTGTGTGTTGCTGTCAGGTGCAGCGCGGGGTCTTGATGCGCTAGAGCAGGAGCGCGTTCGTGCCGGGCCAGTGCGGGAAGCACACGGGCGGCTTCTTGGGGGCGAGGGATCTCCTGGCAGCTCTTCTCTTGCTGTGCTGGCGCCGGGCGGAGTGGGTTCCGCCCAAGGGCCACGCGCCTTGGGGCCAAGGCGCCTTCTTGAGGGGGAGGCGGCTGAGGCGCCCCCGGAGCTTCGTCGCCCGCGCAGGGCGGGGCGCGGTGCAGCGAGAGGGATGGCGCAGGGGAGCCCCCGGCGGCGCTGACGAGCTCAGTGATGCGGGCGAGCCACTCGTCGTAGAGGTCATCACGGGACGGTAGTGCAGGAGCTCCCGCGCCAAGAGCAGCGCGGCGTGCGCGTCCGCAGGGGCGCGACGAGCGTGGGACGAGGAGCCAGATGGAGTCAGTGACGGGGTGGCGGTGCGGCCTTCTCGCCGCACCGAAGGATGCTGGGACAACGCCTGCTGCTCGTTCCCCGCCGGGCCAGTGGCGGCATTGACGGCAGGCAACGGGGAACGGCGGGGGCGCCCGCCGACGGGGGCCGTCTGGGTGACGCGAGTGGCGAGAGCGGCCTGGCGCTCGGCGCGGGCTCGACGAGCGTCTGACTTGGATGCGACGGGCGGCGAAACACGAGGCGACAGAAGGCGGATTCCGGCGCACCCCTACCTGGTGCGCCAAATGTCGGATTTGGGGTTCCGGCAGACCCTCAAGGTTCGAACTCTGGGGTGCACGCGGAGATCACACCTCCTGCCTACCCATGTCTCGTCGCCTCGCAAGGATCTAAAACTACACGAAGAACAACACAAGGAACACGAGATTTATACTGGTTCAGGCCACCATTGTGGTGTAATACCCTACTCCAGTTTGTGGTGTGTGGATTGCCTTAGGGGCTGATGAAGAACAGTACAAGGAAGAACAGCCTCGCGAGGGTCTGTTCTTGGCTGGTGCGATGAACTGCTAGGGGGAGTTCAGTCGCCTCTCTCTTTCTCGATCTCTGGATGCCCGAAATCTCTCCTCCTCACTTTGTGGGTGGCTAGTCCTATTTATAGGCGGAGGCCCTGAGCCTCTTCCCAAATATTGAGTGGGAAGGGCGCCAACAATTGGCCATTTTGAAGGGGAACATCTAGTACACTTATCCTGACTAAAGTTGGTCCTCGCCTACCAAAGACCCTGACGAGGACGCCGGCTTGGGCTCCACGATGACCTCCATCCCGCCGACCTGCTGGTCTTGGTCTTGTTGCACCAAAATGGTTGCCTTTGCTTGATACTCTTGCCCGCGCTTGCCCCCTTTGCACCAAAGAGGAAACAAGGACTCTGCGTAGGCCGCCGCCCGCCTGGCGCCTGCCTGGCCTCGGTCGTCATGGCTTGCGTCACGGGCACCTCGTGAGGTACCCCGCCTTGATCTCTCCGCCTCCTCGCGAGCCAGCCTGACGAGGCTATGCCCGAGGAAGCCTCCTGTCGTCCGTCCCGCGAGGCTTGGCCCCTCGCGAGGATCTTGGGCATGTGTTGATGAATATGGGTCGTACTGGGCCACTCCCTGAGCCACGCCACAGGCCGCAGGCAGGCAAGTCTAGGTACCCCCATTCCCAGAATGCCGACAGTAGCCCCTGGGCCCAAGGCACGCCTGGACTTGGCTTAGCAGAGAAGCGAAGGGGCAAGTGCGAAGCGCCGCGGGCCCCAATAGCATGTGGCCTTGGGCGCCGTGTGGCGGTTGATTGGAGGATGCTCCCGTACCCCTGTTCCTCCGGGATGATTGGGAGCAGGTGGTGAATTCCATGTCCACTTTCAACGGGGACGAGCCTGTGCCCCGCGGAGGTGCCTGAGGACCCGGCGGCCCTGGCGACGGTGAACATATCCTCCGGCGACTCCAGCGGAGAGGAGGAAGAAGAGGAGCAGGAAGAGGAGCCCGATTCCGAGGCGACCGACGGGGAGTCTAGAGCGCCCCTCCCTCGGCACAGGTCCCGCGCTCTTCGCCTCATGCCGGATGACGACGAGGATGGCGACGAGCGAGGTGGCGAGAGCTCGCCCCTGATCCCGAAGAAGGACAAGACGGGGCTGGTTCCCCGCGGGTCTGCTCCGGCTCCAAGGCGATCTACAGACGTGCCTCCTGCTCCTGAGTCTCTTGAGGTTGATCCCAGCAGCCGGCTCTCGGGCTTCAAGTTCGGCCGGAGGTTGCTTGAGCCTGCGAGCGATGACTAGTAAGTGCTTGATTCTCGTTTTGCTTCTTGCTTCATTGTTGAGGCTTGATGTCCATATTCCTTGACTAGGCCGGTGCCTGCGGCGAAAAAGCTGAAGGGGGCTCCTGAGGTTTCGTCCGGGGCAGCACCTCCATCCGCGGGAGAAGGGGGTGGCAAGACGCGGGCCTCTCCTGCCCGGTCATCCTCGCGAGGCCTGGCGGGGCTAGCTGGGGCGAGCTCAGCCCCCATGGCCCAAGCAACTCCCGAGGTGTCCTTGCCTGACGCCACCGCCATGGTCGTCAGGGCGCAGAAGGTCCCAACTCATGGTGCTGTGATTATGCTGCCGTCTTCTCCTCCTACTCCGCCAACTGCCATCTCTCCGACTCCTTCTACTGTCCTGGATCGGGCTGCTGCTGAGCTGGACCGGCTGCGGAAAGATCTTCTGGGCGCTGACCCTCTCTTGATGGCCGGGCACCTGGAGCTGGCCTCTGGCTGGGTCCACTCTGATGCTTCGGCCCGAGCGACGCTGGCTCCGGCCGCGACAGCTTGCGACGAGGAGAAGCAGGCCATCTTTGAGGCCAAGGCCGCTCGCGACGCCGCCTTGGGCGAGGCTGCGGATGTCCGGGGCCGTTACGAGGCGCTGGAGAGTGAGCTGCAAGGCCTGCGCGACCAGCTTGCCAGGGAGGCCCGTGTCCGCCAGGAGAAGGAGGAAGACATGAAGGCTCGTGAGGCTGCCGCCAAGGACCGGGATGCCAAACTCGATGAACGCCATGGCTGCTTGGGTGCGCTGGAGCAGGCGTTGGAGGCGAAGAGGATCGAGCTGGACGGCAAGGCGAGGGTCCTAGCCGAGGACCGCGTGGCCTTCGTGAAGCTGGAGGTGAAGGCTCGCACCTTGCTGAAGTCGCTTTATGATAGCGGCCTAGAAAGCCCGCTAGCCGGTGCCGAGGACGGCCCCGCCAAGCTGCTTCCCTTCCTGGTCCGCGCCCTTGAAGATGTTGCCCTCGGCCTTGGCCCCACAGCTGAGGCTGAGGCGCGTGTCCTTTCTTCTGCAGCGCTGACGCGCGTCTTCACCCACGTCTACCTCTGCGACCGTGGCGTTGACCTTGACAGCCTGCTGGAGCTTGTGAGCAGTGAGCTTGCCGCTGTCGCTACTGAGGCCGTGAAGGGTCAAGCGGAGGCTCTGCTGGCGAAGTTCCGGGCCTTCAGCACCAAGCCAAAGCGAGGCGCTGCCGATCCTAAGGCTCCATGAGGCGAAGTCGCCCAGCGCAGCTCCATCACCAGCGATGGCACCGCCAGAAAGTGACCCCTTTGCAGCTCCCGCCCTGCTTTTAGCTCCTGCGGCATGCATCATGCCTCGTGGAGGCGTTTAAACTTGTGTTTGGCGTTGTCAAAGTACTCTATGGACTGTAATATTTGCTTTTGAATTCCTTGAGATTTGCGCTTTTCCTTCCTACTTGCTTGTGTTCTACGTCGGCAGAGCCCGGCCCCGCGCATACCTCAGCCGCCGTTAGCCCCGACCGGAAACCAGGATGGGGCCAAGGAGTGAGGTGCTACGTGAAAAGTTAGGCTCCTGAGTCGCGATGCTCAGGAGTCCCCCTTGACGCACGAGCAACAAGTAGGGAGGAGAGATGTATGGGTGAATTTACCGTTCTACGTCGGCAGAGCCCGGCCCCGCGCATACCTCAACCGCCGTTAGCCTTTCGTAACTAAGGGGTGAGGGGCTACGTGACCAGTTAGGCTCCTGAGTCGCGATGCTCAGGAGTCCCCCTTGACGTTCAAACAGCCTTTGTACCTTGGCTTCGCTCGGGGAGAGGCGTGCGACGAACCAGGCCCGAGGGGCCTGGCTGGGTGGCATGCGCCTGGGCGTGATCCAGGCGTAGCCCCCGTGCCCAGCCCCCTCACGCGGCACTCCCGAGGGGAGGCATTACGATGAGGCTGGACATTGAGCTCTGGGCTCCCTGAGGTTGATGCGGCCGGGGGCCACCCTCAGTTGTTTATCACCAGCGCGGAGCATAGCGCTTCCGTATGTGTACGTGCATAGCAGCTCCTCGCCAGTGTCGTCAGCCAGCACGGAGCATGGTGTTTCCACTGGTGCGTGGGAGGGGGTTCCCTTCCGGGAGGAGCCCCCGGGGCATGTACAGCCCCGCCCTGACGCGTGGCTGGCACGGTAGGGCCTGACGAGGTGTACTAGGCACCCGTGAGCCAGCGCGGGACTCACAGGGCCCTACCTCAAGGCGGGTTGCGCCTGGCTCTAGGCCTTTACTTGTAATGTGTCCCTGCAAATTTGGTTAGATGTCGGCGCTCTACGTCCTCGGGTCCCGGCCCTCGAGCGAGCTCAGCTGTCGCTGGTATGCCAGGTCGCGATGCCGTGGACAAGGCCAGAGGGTGAGGGCTGGAGAGCCAGTAAGAACCCATGAGTGGCGATGCTCAGGTACCCCCCCCCTTTAACGTGCAAGCGGCCAACATGAAGGAAGAAGGGTGCCGTGGACAGGCATCAAATAATGATCATGATGGGTCGAACGCATGACCCGAATAAACGCGAGAAGGATACATGCCACTGGGTCTGGCCCGGGTGGCTTGGGGATAATGCGGCCCGAGGGGCGCCCCCAATAAAGTAGCTAAAAACATGAACCAAAGGGATACATGCCGCAGGGACGAACCCACGCAGCCTGGGAATGATGTAGCCCTGGGGGCGCTCCCAACTGAAAATGAAATTCGAAGGATGTCAACTGATGATGCTGAAGATGAAGGGATGCTGAAGTAGCGGACGGCGTGCGCTGCGGGAGACGATCTTCACGAGCCCCCAGGCCCAGGAGCCTCGGGAGGCTCTGGGGGCGCCGACGGCTCCTCGCGGACCATCTCCATCTCCGCCAGGACTGCGGAATGCCTGACCGCTTGAGCCTACAGGACGCTCCTCATGAGGCGCTGATGCGCGGCAGCCGCGTTCGGCAGGCCGTAAGGCATGCGAACGTAGTTATGGGGTGGACCTTCACAGCGTCCCACGCGTGAGGGCCAGAGGCGCTCCTGAGAGGCGGCTCGGTTGAGTCCTGGTATGTCGATGCAGACGCGCAGCCCATCATCCTCGCCTGGATGGGGAGCTACGGCGGGTAAGCGGCGGCTGCCACTCATGACTCTTGACTCCTGCAGCTCCTGAATGATCTTGCTGATGAACTCCTAAGGGTTTGGCCCTCCTTGCCTTGATCCTTCCCGAGGGAAACGTGCGTTGAAGCACGCCTCCAAGTGGTGCCCGAGCGCCTCCCTCGTGATCCTAGCAAAGTCGATGGCCCTCCAGGAGAGAGCCCCCGAGCCATGCCCGAGGAGGGCGTCGCGCACGCCTTCCTATGCGACAGAAGGAGGCGCCCCCTTGTCAGGACCCCGACTCAATGCCACATCGATCTAGCATGTAACACCTCATATCACTTTGCGGCCTCACGCACGGTATTCCCACGGGTGTCGCCTTACCTTTGCCCGTGACCGTTTGCGCCTTTTGGCACACGTATATGATAGTGTCGCTAGCATCCATATGATAAGGAGCCCGGGCTGACATGGCTAGTCGTCAACCCAAAGTGGCACAGACTTACAGGGACAGGCATCCATGACCCAGCATCGAACGTGTCGGTCATCAGCGAGTGAATCCAGGCTGTAACACTGGGCTAGCAGGACTCCGGTGAACCGGGCTGTAGCGGGCTAACAGGACTCCGGTATTCATCGCGTGACATTTCCCCGAAGGGACAGACACAGGAACGAAGAAGGACACATGCCGGCCAGCCTAAGTGTTCCGGAGCAGTAGCAAGCTACCATGGCTCAGTGGAAACACTAGGAGACATTTCCCGGTAAGAGAGGCTACTAAGGATAAACAACTAGATAGTCAGATCCCACACATACCAAGCATTTCAATAACATACACACAATATGCTCGATATGTGCAAACACAACATGGCATCACAACATGACTCTACGACTCAAGTATTTATTCAATAGGCTCCGAGGAGCGAGATATTACAAACAGGGGTCTCATGACCCAACATTCAGAGCATACAAATCAAAGCACAAGCGGAAGCTATCATGTCTGAGTACAGACATCTATAAATGAAAAAGGCTTGAAAGCCTGACTATCTACCAGATCCTGCCGAGGGCACAAGATCGTAGCTGAGGTAACAAGCTAAATGTCGAAGTCCACGTGGAACTACTAGCGAGACTGAAGTCTCTCTGCAAAAACATAAATTAGGCAAACGTGAGTACAAATGTACCCAGCAAGACTTACATCAGAACTAACTACATATGCATCATTATCAACAAAGGGGATGGTGGGGTTTAACTGCAGCAAGCCAGCTTTGACTCAGTGGCTAACCTAAACTATGATTGCAAGTAACTCTTCAGGTGGCGCACACGAGTCCACATATTCACCATGTCAATACACTACTATGGATCCGCTCCCGTCTCCCTACGAGAACGCCATCCATAGCACTCACGCTTATCTTGCGCATTTTAAAGTATCCACTTTCACTTGTCTATGAACTGATATAAGCAACCCAGAAGTCCTTTTCCACGGACACGGCTATTCGTATAGATCATATTAACCCTGCAGGGGTGTACTTCTTCACACACGCTCTCACCACTTACCGCCGTTTACGCGACATGTACTCGGCAACCTTCAAGCGGAAGCCCAACGTGGGTGTCGGCCACGGCCTGCCTAAACACTCGAGTCTCTAGTCCAGGTTTATCGCCTATTCGGGTTCCATCCATGAGGAGATCCGGCCGGAGTTTCGCTAAACAGCCCCTAACGATGTGAACAGGGTTCCGTGACACCAAACGGGCGCCCGGTTTACCCGGCCACGTGCCTACCGCATCACAGGCCACCCCTACGGTCAGCGCTGCGCACGGCCTCCAGCATACTACAAACACCAGAAACTACTTGCAACTCCTGGACAGAGGACAAGGGTGATCAAGAAGCCGAGAGGGTCCATTGGTTTCGGGCCCAATGCGTGGTAGTAGCTGAATCATGGATCACAAACACAGAACTCAGTTCCTGAGGACGGCTGCAATGAGACAACCCACCATGTACTCCTACATGGCCTCTCACCGCTACCTTTACCAAATCGTGTTCACACGCTTAGCTCGCACACCGTAGGACATGTTCACACACCTCTGATTCATCCCGGATGAATCAGACCTGACTCAACTCTAAGCAGTAGCAGGCATGACAAACAAGCATGAATGAGTAGGCACATCAGGGCTCAAACAACTCCTACTCATGCTAGTGGGTTTCATCTAATTACTGTGGAATGACAGGTCATGCAGAGGATAAAGGGGTTCAGCTACCGCAGCAAGTAACAGATGAATCGATGTTGTCCTAATGCAGTAAAAGAGAGCAGGAGCGAGAGAGTGGGATTTTATCGGAATGAACAAGGGGGGTTTTGCTTGCCTGGCACTTCTGAAGATAACATTGAGTCTTCATCAGTGTCAACGATCACATCATCGGTACAACGTCTATCGAGGGGGAACAACACCGGCAAACACAGAAGAAACACGATCAATGCAATGCACAATATGATGCATGCTATGACATGGCAATATGAATGTGTTTTGAGCTAATGCAACTAGCAACAGATTAAATGAAGTTGGTTTGAATACAAGATTCAAATTCCAACTCCATATATGGTTATTTAAATGCCCTTTATTTGTTTTGTCCAAAACAGAGGACAAACATTGTTCAAACATGCATGAAAATGGTACAGATGGATTCCTTGAATTTTCCTGATAATTTTTCATATATAAATTATTTAATTTGGAGTTATGGTTGAATTTCTATGAACTTTAGAAGTTTATACAATTTTCTGGAATAATAAATCATTTAAGATTTATTTAAATTCCAGAAAGGAATTATTGCGTCAGCATGACCTCATAGTGACGTCAGCAGGTCAACGGGCGCCGTCCAGGTCAAACTGACCTGTGGGCCCCGCGTGTCAGTGAGATTAGTTTAGTTAGAATTTAATTAAACTAAACTGGGTTGATTAACAGGGCTGGGCCCCACCTGTCAGTGACTCATCGGAGTCAACCAGGGCCCACCCGTGGTCAAAGCCAACGTCAGCTGCGCCGGCGTTTAGCCGCCGGCGAGCCCGACGCGGCGGCGAGAGTGGTTTTGGCTGTTTCGGCCACCAAATGGGTCACGGAGGGCATCGGGGTGGAGCTGAGGACGAACCGCGGCTCTTGGTGGAGTCCGTTGGGGTCGGGGTGGCCGGGGTTGGCGCCGGCGACGACCTAGGCGGCGACCGGAGTTTGGTTGCGCGCGAGATTGCGTTTCAGTTCGTAGAAGAGCGGGGCAAGGGGCTAGGAGGATGCTACGTATCGCGAGGAGTAGGTTGGACACTCCAGGGTGACCATATGGTCACCGGAGCATCGTCGGCGGCGAGCTCAGGCGGCGGTGCATTCCGGTCATCAAGGGGGCGACGGCTACGGCAATCAAACGAAGAGGGGAAGAGGGGGAAACAGTGGCGGAGCTCATAGCGGTGCCGTAGGGATGGTTAGCGGGCTCGGGGACGCGCCGGAGTGGCCGAATCGACGGAGAAGGGCGCCGGGGTCGAAGCTTGAAGATGATGACGATGGCGGCTGCTCGGGGCCCTTCTGGTCGCGTGAGACGTCGAGGAGGACGAGGGCGTCTTGGTGGAGCTTCTTGGCGCGTCGGCGGGGCATGGGGTGGCCGGTGGCCGCGGCTATGGCGAACGGCGGCGACGAGCTCCGCTCGGGCTGCGCGAGAGAGAGAGCAGAGGAGGGGGAAGGAGTCGAGATAGAGCAGAGAGCGAGGGGAGAGACAGAGGGGGCTACGGGGCATATCCAGATGCGTCGGGGGCGCCTCGGTGGCAAGCAGGAGGTGGCCAGGGCGGCGTCGGCGCTCGCCACCGAGCTGCTTCGGTGCGATGGGAGGAAGACGACAGGGGGGTTAGCGGTGGCGGGCTGGGCCGCACAGGAGCTGGGCCGGCTGGGCTGAGAGGTGAGCGCCAGGTAAGGTTTCTCTCCTCTCTGCTTTTCCTATTTCTGTTTTCTATTTTCTGTAGTTTGTTTTGATTTAGTTTTAAACACTAAATCATTTAATAAATTCTGTAGGTTTTTATGTGGCTTGCTAAAATATATACAAAGCCACTCACAAACTTCCAGAATTATTGGAGTCATATTTAATATATATTAAATATAAATCCAAAGCAAATAGTTATTGGATTAATTCAAATGGCCAAAATAAATTTTTCTGTGACTCCAAAAATATTGGTTTGAATTTTACCTCTTACCAACATTTCTATGGGATAACAGAAACATTTTCTTGGACTCATTTGAGAAGATTTAAATGTTGATCATTTTTAGAAAGTTTCTGAGGCTTTGGAAATCCCCCAATTCAAATTTCATTTAAATTTAAACATGATGCACACATGGAAGCAAGCATAGGTCAGGCCAGAACTAGGGATGTGACAACTCACCCCCACTAAACAAAAATCTCGTCCCGAGATTCAAGCGTAGGGTAAGGTGAAGGGGGAATGCAAACTAGCACAATCTTCACGATCCAGGTTGCACTTCAATTGAACGTTGATTCGTTCACCATCATTGTCTCGAAGTCTTGCCTTGAGAACTCCAACTATCATGACAACGAGAGGAAAGGAAAGACCCTAAAAGAATTGTTCTTCTCGAAGGTCGAACAACTCAGGATTAACCCATGGAATGAGACATAGCAACATCTCTCAAGCTGAGAGACGAAGCACACATCCATAGGAATGGAGTGAAGCAGATGACGAAGGTTCACTAGGTAGACAACAATTTCACGCTTAAGAAGGTGGTAATTGATTGTCAATGTAGCGAGGAGTTGAATTGCCATGATACCACAATGATGCACCTTAGGGAAGGTGACTCGTGGAAATATCCCCTTAAGTGGCAAAAAGAATTACCTTTGATTCAGGGATCATTGGAACTCTTTAAACCAGCCTAAGACAATTCTCGAGCGATCGTTTGGAGGGGGTCGGTAGAATGGCATACTCGGACTTGGATGATGTGGATTACCTTGTTGAAGACAACGTAATGGATGAATTTGCTTATCACCGGAAATGGAAGAGACCCATGGTAGAATGGCACATTGGCGGTGCAAGCTGGGAACAAAATGCAAATGCTGGGAATGATTCTGGTAACTGGGGAAGAACCCAACAATAGAGAGTGAATTCACTGTTTGAAAGGTCATAGCATTGCCGAGGAAACTGAGAGCATCCCAATTAGTGTCGATGATAACACCTAGCGCTTGTGCGTGCTCTCAAGAACTTGAGCATTTCCATATTCATCAGGTTTCACCAACATCCGTGTCAAGGATCCTGGCAACACAACGTACTACCATGATGAATGGTGATGGAGGATGCAGATGCAAAGGAAGATAACACCTTCTCAGATTTCACCCTTGGCGGGGCCAAGGAAATAAAATCTGGATGATCGACCGAGAGACATTTAGCACTCCGCTTCTAATGTTCTCCTTGATGTGCTAGCGTATCCCATTCATTGCAATGGTTTGGTATCTAGAACATCAAGTAAAAAGGTCAGACTTCGGAACACAGAAATCCATAGGGGCAACTAGGGAGTAAATCCTACGAAATCCCTATGGGGAGGTGGCCAACTTCCTCAATCAAGATACTACAATAATAGGTCTTCCGGCTGGGTGTGTTGGCCACGACATCCACTTTACCGGTTATCGCGAGACCAGTATTATAGTTCTTGGGAAATGTTCCAACCATCATATCTGCCTGAGATTCAGATCTGGTTGGTGTCAGGATATTCTAGACTCATCGAGTCTAGGAAGAAAAACGAAAGTTTGCAACACAAATCGACGAGATAATGTTGCGAGATTCTCAGGGAATGAATTACGATAGCAAGCTCCAAAACATGAGCTGGTTCTGCTACAACATGTGAACATGTTGTCCAAGACAAGCATGACCACGTGATAGTCTTATAATAAAACACTACCGAGTTCAGGAGGGGGAACCATCATCGAGGATATCGAAGTTTTGTACAAATCCGTCTGGTACCTTCGGGACTAGCACTTAGAACTTATTAACCTTGAACAAATCAATCAATGGCTTGGTGTGCTAGGGACACATATAGAATGGAGGTTGCAAGTCTCCGAACCACAGAATACCTCGCACGTATGCATGACTGATTTGGGATGATTCCAAAGGAAACAAAACTAACTTTCTCAAATTCACGGCGGCAACTTTCACCAAATGCACGTGTATAAGAGGAAGTCACTCCTTTCATCAAACACATACTTCATGAGTTAGCATGAAGAAATGCTTTCAGAAGTTTCCAACACTAACTTGTTGTCCAACAAGATCATGGAGGAGATAAGGATGTTGTCAATGGGCTCAACAACAATTCATCTGGGTTTCCTTTTAAAAGGAATTCCATAGTTAAGTGAACAAGTGATAGCATTGGTCAGACCCAAAAGATATAATGATGTATGCTCGAGGGATCAACCACGAGTAAGACAACATTACGAATATCGTTGGTACTGATTTGATTTGACGATAGCCCACACTCAAATCAAAGGATTGTTAAGACAATAGGTCCAGCAACTGATCACAGGGACCAATCGATGAAGATATCATCTTTCTTCAACACACACTACACAAGAATATCCCTTTGGAACGAGCTAAGCCAGGCAAGCTTTTATCTTCCAACTCTCCAAGTTGTTGTCTAGCTTAACCAACTAGCTCAGGGGTATCCAACACGGATTCTTGGAGAAAGGGTGGTTTACAGGATAAACCAACTTGATCACGAGCTCAACATAACGGTCAGGAAACAACCCGGTAACACTTCCAAGAAGATATTTGGAAAGCCACGAACCACCGGTATGTTACTAAGCTCGAGAACAATCTTGCTTTTCAGGGCAAGACGATATGATCAAATGAGTGAGGACTTGAAATAATTCCTAACTCATTGGTCAAGGAGTGCACCAGAAATAGGGACTAGCTAGCACAATCAATCTTAGGGTGACGATTCAATAATCAACACGCTAAGAATGAGGTTATCATCCATTTAACTACCAAGCAACAGAGTTGCTAGCAGTATTGATTTCACACACCATGATTCATTTGTCGGTATTCCGGTTACGATAACACAGGAACCGAGGAATGAACAATGATGGCAAGAAGTATCACTGTACCAAGAGTTCATAGGATGGTGTGCGATTCCTATAACAATCCCGATATAAAAGATGGTAATACTCCAAGGTAGAGCAGAACAAAAGCTGGATTAGCAATTTGATCTGCGGAGCACAACTTCTTTGACCCAATCCTGGATATGGAAGAGGTACTGGAGTTTGTTTCTCCTAGTCATTCCGCGATAGAATGGCTTGACGGACCACAAGAGTAATAGGCATCGATAAACGAATGCACGCATACTCTTGACTATCAATTGATAGACGAAGGTCAGTAGACAACTAAAAAGGGACAACTCAAAGGAACATATAACTTCCTGAGTTGTGGATGCATAGATTAGTATGTCGAACCAAGTTCAACATAATTCTTCCGGATAACCCATGCAGAAAGGTTGAGCTGGCAGAGTCACAACATAGCATGGAGAACTCATCGAGAGCACTCTTGTTGTCATCTTTTGGTTCAGAAGAACTCCTGCCAAGAATGGTTCATGGTAATTGGAAAAAGGATGTATCATGAACCTCGAGGATTATCGCAAAGGTTACTAATATCCTAAAGGAACTGGCAAACACTATCAACATGAAGTAAGTGGAGTGAATCTCGGGTTCAAAACCCAGGAGTAGAATACCTACTACTAAGTAGCATCACGGAATGCTTTCGAGAATAAAGGCCAGAATCATCACACTAGGACACAAATCATGGCTAGACCACTAGATGATCTCCTAAGACATCTAAGGTCATAATTATTAACTCCAACATATATGTTGAGGCAATAAAGTACCTCAACTCACTAATTTGTGTGATTAATCTGACCAAAAGGACATCGGGAACGGGAAGAAGGGATTTGCAAATGCATCAGACTGCTTAGAAACCTGGGATGACTCGGACAGCATAACGGCTGTAAATGCTCAGAGAAGATTGAGACATTCACAAAAATGGTGGCATAACCACTCAGAAGCACAATATCAAGGTTTCGAGATCAACAGTTAACATACGGAAGTGATAGGAACTGAAACGAGGCTTAAGTCCAACAATCTATAAGTCTACGGATTAGTAACACGTGATCCTGATAGAAAGAAGAGATAGCCTAGTTCCCTAACCCCGCAGGAAAGATAAGATGACTCAGATCAGAAGGGCATAAGGTATAAGGAGTAAAAAGAGCCTTACGTTCCATCCCACAATCAATTCCCTTATATAACTAAAGAATTTCTAGACTCAACTTCGACCAGTTTGGCTTGGTAATCCTACAGGCAGTCAAGCTCTGATACCAACGCTGTCAGGACCCCGACTCAATGCCACATCGATCTAGCATGTAACACCTCATATCACTTTGCGGCCTCACGCACGGTATTCCCACGGGTGTCGCCTTACCTTTGCCCGTGACCGTTTGCGCCTTTTGGCACACGTATATGATAGTGTCGCTAGCATCCATATGATAAGGAGCCCGGGCTGACATGGCTAGTCGTAAACCCAAAGTGGCACAGACTTACAGGGACAGGCATCCATGACCCAGCATCGAACGTGTCGGTCATCAGCGAGTGAATCCAGGCTGTAACACTGGGCTAGCAGGACTCCGGTGAACCGGGCTGTAGCGGGCTAACAGGACTCCGGTATTCATCGCGTGACATTTCCCCGAAGGGACAGACACAGGAACGAAGAAGGACACATGCCGGCCAGCCTAAGTGTTCCGGAGCAGTAGCAAGCTACCATGGCTCAGTGGAAACACTAGGAGACATTTCCCGGTAAGAGAGGCTACTAAGGATAAACAACTAGATAGTCAGATCCCACACATACCAAGCATTTCAATAACATACACACAATATGCTCGATATGTGCAAACACAACATGGCATCACAATATGACTCTACGACTCAAGTATTTATTCAATAGGCTCCGAGGAGCGAGATATTACAAACAGGGGTCTCATGACCCAACATTCAGAGCATACAAATCAAAGCACAAGCGGAAGCTATCATGTCTGAGTACAGACATCTATAAATGAAAAAGGCTTGAAAGCCTGACTATCTACCAGATCCTGCCGAGGGCACAAGATCGTAGCTGAGGTAACAAGCTAAATGTCGAAGTCCATGTGGAACTACTAGCGAGACTGAAGTCTCTCTGCAAAAACATAAATTAGGCAAACGTGAGTACAAATGTACCCAGCAAGACTTACATCAGAACTAACTACATATGCATCATTATCAACAAAGGGGATGGTGGGGTTTAACTGCAGCAAGCCAGCTTTGACTCAGTGGCTAACCTAAACTATGATTGCAAGTAACTCTTCAGGTGGCGCACACGAGTCCACATATTCACCATGTCAATACACTACTATGGATCCGCTCCCGTCTCCCTACGAGAACGCCATCCATAGCACTCACGCTTATCTTGCGCATTTTAAAGTATCCACTTTCACTTGTTTATGAACTGATATAAGCAACCCAGAAGTCCTTTTCCGTGGACACGACTATTCGAATAGATCATATTAACCCTGCAGGGGTGTACTTCTTCACACACGCTCTCACCACTTACCGTCGTTTACACGACATGTACTCGGCAACCTTCAAGCGGAAGCCCAATGTGGGTGTCGGCCACGGCCTGCCTAAACACTCGAGTCTCTAGTCCAGGTTTATCGCCTATTCGGGTTCCATCCATGAGGAGATCCGGCCGGAGTTTCGCTCACAGCCCCAAACGATGTGAACAGGGTTCCGTGACACCAAACGGACGCCCGGTTTACCCGGCCACGTGCCTACCGCATCACAGCCCACCCCTACGGTCAGCGCTGCGCACGGCCTCCAGCATACTACAAACACCAGAAACTACTTGCAACTCCTGGACAGAGGACAAGGGTGATCAAGAAGCCGAGAGGGTCCATTGGTTTCGGGCCCAATGCGTGGTAGTAGCTGAATCATGGATCACAAACACAGAACTCAGTTCCTGAGGACGGCTGCAATGAGACAACCCACCATGTACTCCTACATGGCCTCTCACCGCTACCTTTACCAAATCGTGTTCACACGCTTAGCTCGCACACCGTAGGACATGTTCACACACCTCTGATTCATCCCGGATGAATCAGACCTGACTCAACTCTAAGCAGTAGCAGGCATGACAAACAAGCATGAATGAGTAGGCACATCAGGGCTCAAACAACTCCTACTCATGCTAGTGGGTTTCATCTAATTACTGTGGAATGACAGGTCATGCAGAGGATAAAGGGGTTCAGCTACCGCAGCAAGTAACAGATGAATCGATGTTGTCCTAATGCGGTAAAAGAGAGCAGGAGCGAGAGAGTGGGATTTTATCGGAATGAACAAGGGGGGTTTTGCTTGCCTGGCACTTCCGAAGATAACATTGAGTCTTCATCAGTGTCAACGATCACATCATCGGTACAACGTCTATCGAGGGGGAACAACACCGGCAAACACAGAAGAAACACGATCAATGCAATGCACAATATGATGCATGCTATGACATGGCAATATGAATGTGTTTTGAGCTAATGCAACTAGCAACAGATTAAATGAAGTTGGTTTGAATACAAGATTCAAATTCCAACTCCATATATGGTTATTTAAATGCCCTTTATTTGTTTTGTCCAAAACAGAGGACAAACATTGTTCAAACATGCATGAAAATGGTACAGATGGATTCCTTGAATTTTCCTGATAATTTTTCATATATAAATTATTTAATTTGGAGTTACGGTTGAATTTCTATGAATTTTAGAAGTTTATACAATTTTCTGGAATAATAAATCATTTAAGATTTATTTAAATTCCAGAAAGGAATTATTGCGTCAGCATGACCTCATAGTGACGTCAGCAGGTCAACGGGCGCCGTCCAGGTCAAACTGACCTGTGGGCCCCGCGTGTCAGTGAGATTAGTTTAGTTAGAATTTAATTAAACTAAACTGGGTTGATTAACAGGGCTGGGCCCCACCTGTCAGTGACTCATCGGAGTCAACCAGGGCCCACCCGTGGTCAAAGCCAACGTCAGCTGCGCCGGCGTTTAGCCGCCGGCAAGCCCGACGCGGCGGCGAGAGTGGTTTTGGCCGTTTCGGCCACCAAATGGGTCACGGAGGGCATCGGGGTGGAGCTGAGGACGAACCGCGGCTCTTGGTGGAGTCCGTTGGGGTCGGGGTGGCCGGGGTTGGCGCCGGAGACGACCTAGGCGGCGACCGGAGTTCGGTTGCGCGCGAGATTGCGTTTCAGTTCGTAGAAGAGCGGGGCAAGGGGCTAGGAGGACGCTACGTATCGCGAGGAGTAGGTTGGACACTCCAGGGTGACCATATGGTCACCGGAGCATCGTCGGCGGCGAGCTCAGGCGGCGGTGCATTCCGGTCATCAAGGGGGCGATGGCTACGGCAATCAAACGAAGAGGGGAAGAGGGGGAAACGGTGGCGGAGCTCACAGCGGTGCAGTAGGGATGGTTAGCGGGCTCGGGGACGCGCCGGAGTGGCCGAATCGACGGAGAAGGGCGCCGGGGCAGAAGCTTGAAGATGATGATGATGGCGGCTGCTCGGGGCCCTTCTGGTCGCGTGAGACGTCGAGGAGGACGAGGGCGTCTTGGTGGAGCTTCTTGGCGCGTCGGCGGGGCATGGGGTGGCCGGTGGCCGCGGCTATGGCGAACGGCGGCGACGAGCTTCGCTCGGGCTGCGCGAGAGAGAGAGCAGAGGAGGGGGAAGGAGTCGAGAGAGAGCAGAGAGCGAGGGGAGAGACAGAGGGGGCTACGGGGCATATCCAGACGCGTCGGGGGCGCCTCGGTGGCAAGCAGGAGGTGGCCAGGGCGGCGTCAGCGCTCGCCACCGAGCTGGTTCGGTGCGAGGGGAGGAAGACGACAGGGGGGTTAGCGGTGGCGGGCTGGGCCGCACAGGAGCTGGGCCGGCTGGGCTGAGAGGTGAGCGCCAGGTAAGGTTTCTCTCCTCTCTGCTTTTCCTATTTCTGTTTTCTATTTTCTGTAGTTTGTTTTGATTTAGTTTTAGACACTAAATCATTTAATAAATTCTGTAGGTTTTTATGTGGCTTGCTAAAATATATACAAAGCCACTCACAAACTTCCAGAATTATTGGAGTCATATTTAATATATATTAAATATAAATCCAAAGCAAATAGTTATTGGATTAATTCAAATGGCCAAAATAAATTTTTCTGTGACTCCAAAAATATTGGTTTGAATTTTACCTCTTACCAACATTTCTATGGGATAACAGAAACATTTTCTTGGACTCATTTGAGAAGATTTAAATGTTGATCATTTTTAGAAAGTTTCTGAGGCTTTGGAAATCCCCCAATTCAAATTTCATTTAAATTTAAACATGATGCACACATGGAAGCAAGCATAGGTCAGGCCAGAACTAGGGATGTGACACCCCTGAACAGGCGCGGACCCTGAGGGGACTGCCTCTCGAGGGGTCGAACCAGGTGATGTCTTCATCTTCTTAGGGGCAGCCTCGGGAAGCCTCCCGCTCCTATGATCTGGGTCTTCAATTGATGCGGCTCACCGCTTCCTAGCATCTTGAGGACATTGTAGCCGTGATGGGTCACGGCCATGAACTTGGCCAGGGCTGGGTACCCGAGGATGGCATTGTACGGCGGGCGAATGTGAGCGACGTCAAAGTCAATGAGCTCGGTGCGGTAGTTGTGGCGCTTCCCGAAGGTAACAGGAAGGCGAACCTACCCTATCGGAACCGTGGAACCATCAGTGACTCTTGAAAAGGGCTTGGTTGGCTGCAGCTGATTGTAGGGCACTTGGAGATTGTTGAACGTCTCGGCAGATAGGACATTAAGCCCTGCTCCACCATCGACGAGGGTCCTGGTGACTTGCACATTGCTGATGATTGGGGAACAAAGCATCGGGAGGACTCCGGCTATGGCCGCGCACTTGAGATGATCCGCTGAGGTGAACGTGATGGCGCACGTTGACCACCTGAGAGGGCGTGTGGCCTCAAGCTTGGGGAGGACTGCATTCACTTCGCGAGCAAACTGCTTGAAGATGCGTTGAGAGGTCGGGGCTTGAGCGCCGCCCAAGATGCAAGCGATTGCGCGTGGCTCCTGGAAGCCTCCAGCCCCCTCGTCCTGATGATGGTCTTCATTCCTCCTTGGCTGTGGTGGTAGAGGAGGGGATCCTCGCGAGGCTAATCCCTCCACCCCCCCCCCCTCGTGAGGTGGGTCCCTCCAACCTCCCTCACAAGGCTGGTCCTGCCAGCGGTCCTCGCGAGGTCGGTCGCGCCACCATTGGCGAGGGCCACAGTCTTCCCATCGTACTCCACCTCTTCCTCCTCTTCGGCCATAGCCCCGGTCGCTGCGCTCGGGGCGTCGACCGGCACGCACGTCTCGCACGGCCCTGAGCTCTTGGCATTCGTTGGTGTTGTGGGTGTGGAGGTCGTGGTACACGCAGTACCGGCTTCCCTTGGATGACTCAGGCTGATCCCTGCCTCGCTTGGTGTCCGGTTCTGCTGCAAGCACGACAGCCCCCTTGCGCTTCACGTCCTTGGCCTTGGGCTTCTTCTCCTCTGGGTCAGCAGTTGGCAACTCAAGGAGGGAAAGGCGCCCTTCCTCAGCCCTAGTGCACTTGGTCACCAAATTGAACAGCTCCAGGGAGGTGCACAGGTCCTCATGAATCGCAAGCTCCTCCTTCATCTTGACGTCACGTACACCGTCGGAGAAGGCTGAGATGATGGCCTCCTCAGACACCTGGGGATCTTAACGCGAGCGCTGTTGAAACGCTGGATGAACTTCTGCAGGGTCTCTCCCGACTACTGCTTGATGCGGCGCAAGTCGCTCATGGCGGGGGCCGGTCGCGTGTGCCTTGGAAGTTGGCGATGAATCGGGTGCGCATCTCGTCCCAGGAGGATATCGTGCCAGGAGCCAGGTTCAGGAGCCAGGTGCGGGCGCCGTCCTTGAGCGCCATGGGGAACCAGTTCGCCATGACCTTCTCGTCCCCGTTGGCGGCTTCGATGCCCAGCTCATAGAGCTGGAGGAACTCCGCAGGGTCAGCCGTGCCATCGTAGCACGGGGGCAGATCGGGCTTGAACTTGCCCGGCTAGGCCATGCTGCATAGCTCGGCGGTGAAGGCACGGCAGCCTGCAGTGGCCGCGAGAGGCCTTGTGTGACGGAGAGCTTGATCTTGGAAGTCTTTGTGTGCTGCCGCCAGGTGCAGCGCGGGGTCTTGATGTGCTAGAGCAGGAGCGCGTTCGTGCCGGGCCGATGCGGGGAGCACACGGGTGGCTTCTTGGGGGCGAGGTATCTCCTGGCAGCTCTTCTCCTGTTGTGCTGGCGCCGGGTGGAGTGGGTTCCGCCGAGGGGCCATGCGCCTTGGGGCCAAGGAGCCTTCTTGAGGGGGGAGGCGGCTGAGGCGCCCCCAGAGCTTCGTCGCCCGCGCAGGGCGGGGCGCGATGCAGCGAGAGGGACGGCGCAGGGGAGCCCCCAGTGGCGCTGACGAGCTCGGTGATGCGGGCGAGCCACTCATCGTAGAGGTCATCGACGAGACGGTAGTGCAGGAGCTCCCGCGCCAGGAGCAGCGCGGCGTGCGCGTCCGCATGGGCGCGACGGGCGTGGGACAAGGAGCCGGCTGGAGTCAGCGACGGGGTGGTGGTGCGGCCTTCTCGCCGCACCGAAGGATGCTGGGACGACGCCTGTTGCTTGTTCCCCGTCGGGCCGGTGGCGGCGTTGACGGCAGGCGACGGGGAACGGCGGGGCCGCCCGCCGACGGGGGCCGTCTGGGCGACGCGAGTGGCGAGAGTGGCTCGGCACTCGGCGCGGGCTCGACGAGCGTCTGACATGGATGCGACAGGCGGCGGAACACGAGGCGACGGAAGGCGGATTCCGGCGCACCCCTACCTGGCGCGCCAAATGTCGGATTTTGGGTTCCGGCAGACCCTCAAGGTTCAAACTCTGGGGTGCATGTAGAGATCACACCTCCTGCCTACCCATGTCTCGTCGCCTCGCAAGGATCTAAAACTACACGAAGAACAACACAAGGAACACGAGATTTATACTAGTTCAGGCCACCATTGTGGTGTAATACCCTACTCCAGTTTGTGGTGTGTGGATTGCCTCAGGGGCTGATGAAGAACAGTACAAGGAAGAACAGCCTCGCGAGGGTCTGTTCTTGGCTGGTGCGATGAACTGCTAGGGGGAGTTCAGTTGCCTCTCTCTTTATCTATCTCTGGATGCCCAAAATCTCTCCTCCTCACTCTGTGGGTGGCTAGTCCTATTTATAGGTGGAGGCCCTGGGCCTCTTCCCAAATATTGAGTGGGAAGGGCGCCAACAATTGGCCATTTTGAAGGGGAACGTCTATTACACTTATCCTGACTCAAGTTGGTCCTCGCGTGCCAAAGACCCTGACGATGACGCCGGCTTGGGCTCGACGATGACCTCCATCCTGTCATCCTGCTGGTCTTGGTCTTGTTGCACCGAAATGGTTGCCTTTGCTTGATACTCTTGCCTACGCTTGCCCCCTTTGCACCAAAGAGGAAACAAGGACTCCGCGCAGGCCGGCGCCCGCCTGGCCTCGGTCGTCATGGCTTGCGTCACGAGCACCTCGTGAGGTACCCTGCCTTGATCTCTCCGCCTCCTCGCGAGCCAGCCTGACGAGGTTGTGCCCGAGGAAGCCTCCTGTCGTCCGCCCCGCGAGGCTTGGCCCCTCGCGAGGGTCTTGGGCATGTGTTGATGAAGATGGGCCGTACTGGGCCACTCCCTGAGCCACGCCGCAGGCCGCAGGCAGGCAAGTCTGGGTACCCCCGTTCCCAGAACGCCGACAGGGACAATACCGAAGCACCGGGAGGTTATCGGAACCCCCGGGAGGTATATGGGCTTTAATGGGCTTTATTGGAAAGGAGGGGAAAGGAGCAAGGGAGGGGGCGCGCCCCCCAAGCCCAATCCGAATTGGGAGGGGGTCGCCCCCCCTTTCCTTCCTCCCTCTTTCCTCTTCCTTCCCTCTCCCTCTCCAAATAGGAAAAGGAGGAGTCCTACTCCCGGTGGGAGTAGGACTCCCCCGTTGGGTGCGCCTCCTTCTCCTGGCCGACCCTCTCCTCCCCTCCTTTATATACGAAGGAGGGGGGCTCCCCATAGACACAACAATTGATCCCTTGGATCTCTTAGCTGTGTGCGGTGCCCCCCTCCACCATAATCCACCTCGATAATATCGTAGGGAGCTTAGGCGAAGCCCTGCGTCAGTAGAACATCATCATCGTCACCACGCCGTCGTGCTGATGGAACTCTCCCTCAAAGCTCGGCTGGATCGGAGTTTGAGGGACGTCATCAAGCTGAACGTGTGCTGAACTCAGAGGTGTCGTACGTTCGGTACTTGATCGGTCGGATCGTGAAGACGTACGACTACATCAACCGCGTTGTGCTAACGCTTCCGCTTGCGGTCTATGAGGGTACGTGGACAACACTCTCCCCTCTTGTTGCTATGCATCACCATGATCTTGCATGTGCGTAGGAATTTTTTTGAAATTACTACGTTCCCCAACAGTTCACACTTCATTCATGGTGATTTCCGTAAAATGCTTGCCAAGTATGATGTTAACCATAGAATTGCATCACCCTATCATCCTCAGTATAGTGTTCAGGTTGAACTTAGCAATAGAGAAATAAAATTAATTTTACAAAAGACTGTCAATAGGTCTCAAAAGAATTGGTCTAAGAAACTAGATGATGCACTTTGGGCTTATAGAACATCATATAAAAATCCAATGGGTATGTCTCCTTATAAAATGGTTTATGGAAAATCTTGTCATTTGCCTCTTGAGTTAGAGCATAAAGCTTATTGGGAAATTAAAGAACTCAACTATGATTTCAAACTAGCTGGTGAGAAGATGTTATTTGATATTAGCTCATTAGATGAATGGAGTGCCAAGTTATTTAAAGAAAAAGTTAAAAGATGGCATGATAGAAGAATCCAAAAGCATGAGTTCAAGGTTGGAGAATATGTTCTTTTGTACAACTCTCGTTTCAGATTCTTTGTAGGAAAACTCCTCTCCAAATGGGAAAGACCCTATGTTATCAAGGAGGTTTATCAATCTGGAGCTATCAAAATAAATAATGCCGAAGGTACTAACCCGAAGGTTGTTAACGGGCAACGATTAAAATATTATATCTCAGGTACGACCATTAATGTTGAAAGCAATATTATCCAAACTGTGACACTGGAGGAACACATAAAAGAAACCTTCTGGAACACTCCAAAATCATGAAAAAAGAGGAGGTACGTGATACAGTAAGTAAACGGACTCCGAAAAATCTGCAAAAATATTTTCCGTCTGTTTTGGAATATAACAAAAAATAGGAAAATAAGAAATAACCAAGAAGGCACCCCTGGTGGGCACAAGACACCAGGGCGCGCCTGGTTTGCCAGGCGCACCCAGGTGGGTTGTGCCCACCTTGGGTACCTTCCGGACTCCGTTTTCTTTCGTTTGCTTGTTTCCCAAGATAAAATATCTTTATATGCCCCCGAACCCATTGACCTCCATATCGTGGAGAAATATTCTATTTTCTTTTCTCGTTGTTTTCCTGACAGATCTGAAATTGTGTCTTCCCAAGACTCAGAGGGTGAGAGTTGTGTTGCTGATTATATCGCAAACCCTTAGTTTTATGGGGATGTGTTGCACTATTGCTAGACTTCAGAGGTAGAAGAAGACTATGATCCTAAAAGGGAGGAGTAGACAATCTCAGACGAGGATGAAGCCCCATTGCCCCAACCCAGGGACATGAAAACAAGCAAGATTTATGCAAAAAGGTATTGGAGCTTGAGCGAGAGATAGGTGAATTGAAGGAGGAGAATTCCATCCTCAAGCGTAAGCTAAGGAAGAAAGACAAACTTTCCACTTCATCACCACCACCTCCTTCTTCATCACCAAAAGAAAATTGAGTATCGGGTATGGGCACTCCTCTTGGCTTGCACCAAGCTTGGGGGAGGTGCCCCGGTATCGTATCACCTCCACTATCTTTTGCCTTCATCTACCTTAGTTCGATCCATAGTTATCTTTTGCTTTAGATGAATAAGAGTTTAGTTCAATCCTTTCTTCTGAAAGGTTGCTTAGTGATCTATCCTTGTAATCATGTGCGGGATATATAATAAAGTTTATTTTGTGTTTTGCTTTCTTTACTTCCATGTTTCAATAAAAAGAAAGGAAATAAATGAAAAAGATCATATGCTAATCTTATGGTAAGTAATGACACCACATAAGGAAAAGAATAAGTAGAAAATTGTATTGAAGATTGACAAACATAAAATTGGTCAATGATGCAATTCATGGAAGAATTAATAAGGGAAGAGAAGATTTACATGCAAATACACTATCTTGTAAATCTTTTGTTATTGTAAGCCCCCATCAAAATATTATATGCCAAAATTGTTGACGTTGGACAAGGAAGACAAGGTAATGATTTATATTTATTCATATTCACATAGAAGTTATATTGTCATAGATCCTTTAACATGTGGTGCTTGCCCCCCACCTTTGCTAGCCAAAAATTCTGCACTAAGTAGAGATGCTACTTGTGCATCCAAAAACCCTTAAACCCAAATCTTATTTTCAAGAGTCCACCATACCTACCTAAGGATTGAGTAAGATCCTTCAAGTAAGTTGTCATCGGTGCAATAAGGCAACAAAAATTGCTTCTATAAGTGTTAGATCAATTAGTGTAAGAGAAAATTGAGCGTTGTACGAACTTGTGATGGCAAAGTATAAAAGCGACATGCTGCATAATAAAGGTTGCTATCACAAGGGGCAATATAATGTGACGTTCTTTTGCACTAAGGGATTGAGCATACAACCAAAAAGCGCATGGCAACCTCTGCCTCCCTCTGCGAAGGGCCTATCTTTTACTTTTATGTATTTACTTTCATGCAAGAGTCAAAGTATTTCTCTCTATTCCTTTTTATTTTTCTCTTTTGGCAAGCATCCTGAGGCGAGGAAAGATTTAGGCACATATATCCAATTGGATATGGGCAGCATGAGTTATTATTGTTGACATCACCCTTGAGGTGAGTATGTTGGGAGGCAAAACTATAAGCCCCTATCTTTCTATGTGTCTAGTTGAAACGTTTTGCTCATGTGTATGCGGTGCGTGTTAGCAATCATAGAAGACTATATGATGGTTGAGTATGTGGACTTGCCAAAAAGGCTCCGATACGTGACCCTTCCTGAAAAGATGATGAACTATAGTTGCAAAGTTGACTGAGAATATAGTTTGTTGGTTTCCAATAGAGTTTATGCTTTATACTACGATGTTGTGATGAATTGTTACTTGTTCATGAGAAGTCTATGATAAAAGTTCTATGATAAAAGTTTTATTTTGAAGTTTGTTGTTGTTATAATAATTTACATGATGCTTCTATGTCCTTATTTTGTTTTTATCAAAACCTCTCTCTCTCTAAGCATGTGGACATGTTTTTCGATTTCGATTTTCGCTTGAGGACAAGCGAGGTCTAAGCTCGGGGGAGTTGATACGTCCATTTTACATCATGTTTACCTACTGTTATTTATATATTTTTTATGCATAGTAATGCATTTTGGAGTAATTCTAATGCCTTTTCTCTCGTAATATGCAAGGTTCACACAAAGAGGGAGAATTCCGGCAGCTGGAAATCTGAACCTGAAAAAGCTACGTCAGGCCACCTATTCTGCACAACTCCAAATGAGCTGAAACTTCATGAGGAATTTTTATGGAATAAATGAGAAATAATGGAGCAAATAACTACCGGAAGGGGGCCACCTAGTGAGCACAAGACACCAGGGAGCGCCAGGGCCCTCAGGCGTGCCCTGGTGGGTTGTGCTCAACCCAGCCCACCTCCAATGCCCCTATTTTGGTATTTAAGTCATTTTGACCTAGAAAAAAAATAAGGGGAGGACTTTCAGGATGAAGCGCCATCGTCTCGAGGCGGTACTTGGGCAGGCGCACTTTTGCCCTCCGGCGGAGCGATTCCGTCGGGGGAACTTCCCACCGGAGGGGGAAATCATCGTCATCATCATCACCAACAACTCTCCCATCTTGGGGAGGGCAATCTCCATCAACATCTTCAACAACACCATCTCCTCTCAAACCCTAGTTCATCACTTGTGTTCAATCTTTGTACCGGAGCTATAGATTGGTGCTTGTGGGTGACTAGTAGTCTGATCTTGAGCATGATTATCATTTGTGAGTAGTTACTTTTGTTCTTGAGGTCACGGGAGAAATCTTGTTGCAAGTAGTCATGTGAAGTTTATATGTGTTTGATATTTTGATAGTATGTACGTTGTGATTCCCTTAGTGGTGTCATGTGAACGTCGACTACATGACACTTCACCATACTTGGGCCTAAGGGAATTCATTGTGGAGTAGTTATTAGATGATGGGTTGCGAGAGTGATAGAAGCTTAAACCCTAGTTTGTGCGCTATTTCGTAAGGGGCTGATTTGGATCCAAAAGTTTAATGCTATGGTTAGAATTTATTCTTAGTACTTTTCTCGTAGTTTCGGATGCTTGCGAGGGGGTTAATCATAAGTAGGAGGTTTTTTCAAGGAAGAACAACACCAAAGCACCGGTCCACCCACATATCAAATTATCAAAGTAGCAAACCCAAATCAAACCAACATGATGAAAGTGACTAGATAAAATTCCCGTGTACCCTCAAGAACACTTTGCTTATCATAAGAGACCATTTTGGCCTATCCTTTGCCTCAAAAGGATTGGGCGACCTTGCTGCACTTTTGCTACCATTACCGTTACTTGCTCGTTACAAATTATCTTGCTATCAAACTACTCGTTACTTATAATTTCAGTGCTTGCAAACATTACCTTGCTGTAAACCGCATGTCATTTCCTTCTGCTCCTCGTTGGGTTCGACACTCTTACTTATTGAAAGGACTATGATTGATCCCCTATACTTGTGGGTCATCAGGGCTCGAGGGAGAGCAGGATCTGCTGCTCGTGCAGCAGTAGCATGCGCAAGAGTCGAGCAGCAGCGCAAGCAAGAGCAAGAGCGAGAGCAACAGCGCAAGCGAGAGCAAGAGCGAGATCAGCAGCGCGAGCAAGTGAAAGAGCAAGAGCAAACCAGGCACGGGACCAAGAGCAAGAGCAGAGCAGCAGCGCGAGTGAGAGCCAAAGCAGCATCAGCTCCTACTGATGTGGACGTCGCCACCGAGGGAGCGACCCGTGGAGGAAGTGGCCAGCGATGCCGTCGTGGATGGAGCCGCGCCATGTTAGCTTGGTACCGAGCGCCGACAACACCGCGAGACCAAATCAAGAAGAAAATGTGGCGATTAGTGTAGAACCTCTTTGGTGGCGCTGATTAGTCCTCACCTTCATCCGAGGAATCGGTGATGATGCTACTCTTCTGGTGGTGCAGGTGAAGATGGCGGTGTGAGAATGGAGGTGGCGCGAAAGACGAGGGGAACATTGGGGCAGCTCCTTGGAGGTGGAGGATGGGGTGGCTGAACCGACGGGACGACGAGATTGACGACGGATCCTCATCTGGTGCGGTGGATGAGGGACGTCGAGGTGTTGCTGTGGACAACGTCTTCGGGGAAGAGGATCCGGCTGGGTGGCGGACGGAGGAGGGTGTGGGGCTTCACGGGTTTTCGCGGCCTCGGTGTATGAATGGGTGGGCGGATGGGATGGGATGGGGGAACCATGGCTTAGGGACGCGCTTGTACGAAATGTGGCGTAAGTTATGAAAGTACCCCCACCGATTTGAGCTAGGTGGTCCTTTCGGTTCAGTGGTATCACGGGCATTTCACGTGTCGGGATTTCGCAGGAGGTGGGAGTTTTCGCGCGCGTTGTAATTTCGGGATAGCAAGGCGTGGATTGAGATGAAGGGAGTTTTCAGAGCACAACAAGACAAAGATATATCTTAAATGTTTCAGGGTAACAAGGCAAGGGTTGAAGAGGCGGGAGTGTCGCAACATGATAGACAAAGATACTAGCTTGAAATTTTGGCATAACAAGGTGCAGCTTGAAATTTCGGGAGAACAAGCTTAACGTGTACAAAAAAAATACAATTCACACCTCATCACTAGAGAGAGCCATGTACCGTTTTACTATATTACTAGAAATGCATTCAAATACAACAACGAAAAAACTAAAAAAATCGGGACAACAAACATAACGTGTACAATACCAAATCAATTTGCACTTCACTCAACAATAAAAAAACAATTCGTGTTGTCTAGCATATGGACTAAATTTGAGTACATTTTTCCTGTTTGAATGGGATTGTACTCGGGTTAGTTATACAACCATCTAAATATTATCTTCACAACACATGACACGAATATAGGAGTAGTAAATTCCTATATAAATACGAAGTACATGTACATATGATCTCAAATTCAAATATACGTATCCATTTTATGTTGAATTCAAATCATATTACATGTATGCTCTAGCTAGATGTTTGGAATCTAAACCATGTATGATACTACTTACAATGTGTTTAACAGGCACAAGACACACACAAACACCATTTAGACTAGTAAGGTACATGTGCATTGCACGCATGAGATTTGACAACCAAATTATAAATAAATACCACATTATAGCATGTAATCTTTGAGTCATATATGCATGATGTAGATGTTCATTTAATTCTTATAGTTCATCTCATTCAAAATCAATTAGTTTTTATAAAAAATCTAATCTATTTTAAGATTCATGGAATTGTGCATTGTAAAGCATAAAGTAAAAATAAATAATGGCAATTCATGTAGAAAACAATTTGGGCAATTATGATACGGTAGATTCTAGAACAAAGGAGAAGTGCTTATGTTTTGAGGTTTGTGCATTATGCGTAAGTTCAACCATGGAGTCTTCTGGATTGTACATGTGGCAAAATCTGGTGGAATGTCGATGATATCCAACGACCAGTAGTGCTAGGATGAAGGCTCCACACTTTCCCTTTTCATGTAAATTTAATGATAATAAAACCTTGGATTCTTATGCTAATGGTATATATGATTACTGTGATGTGGAGCGAATAGAATAATTTGTTGCTTTTAAGGGTGCTTATGAAGTTGAATCTTTGTTTGAAAAGTGTGATAATTATGATGATGACATTTACAGACCTGAAAATTATGCTTAACTTAAATATTGCTATGAGAATTATGAATATAATTCCGATATTGATGCATTTATTGAGAAAGTATCCGTTGTCCAAGAAGAGACTAATATTTTGCAAGAATCTATGGAAGAAGAAATATGTGACACTGTGAGCTCATTAGATGAAAATGATGACGAGGAGAGCGAAGAACAAAAGGAGGAAGAGCGGATTAGCTACCCGTGCCCTTCTAATGACAGTAACTCTTCAACTCATACATTGTTTAATTTCCCTTCATGTTTATCGAAGGATGACTGCTATGATGATTGCTATGATCCCTTGGATTCATTTGAAATATCCCTTTTTGATGAACTTGATGTTTGCTATGCTTGTGGCCATGATGCCAATATGAATTATGCTTATGGAGATGAACTTGCTATAGTTCCTTTTATTAATAATGAAATTGTTGCTATTGCACCCACACATGATAGTCCTATTATCTTTTTGAATTCTCCAAACTACACTATATCGAAGAAGTTTGCGCTTATTAAGGACTATATTAATGGGTTGTGTTCAACTATTACACATGACGATTTTGATAAATATAATATGCATGTGCTTGCTGCTCCTACTTGCAATTATTATGAGAGAGGAACTACGTCTCCGCCTCTCTATGTTTCCAATACGATAAAATTGCAAGAAACTGTTTATACTATGCATTGGCCTTTACTTTGTGTGCCTGAATTGTTCTTTTATGACATGCCGATGCATAGGAAGAGAGTTAGACTTCGTTTATGCATGATATATGTTACTTTGTGCTCCCTACTAAATCACAAATCATTGTTAATTAAAATTGGCTTTGATATACCTTGGGATTCGGGTGGATCCATTACTTGAGCACTATATGCCTAGCTTAATGGCTTTAAAGTAAGCGCTGCCAGGGAGACAACCCGAAAGTTTAGAGAGTCATTTTTTCTGTTGTGTGCTTTTAAAAAGTTTAAAAAAAATATATATAGAGGGTAACCTAAAAATTTCAAAAAGAAAAGCAAAAGTGAGAAAAAGGAGCATTGTTAAAGTGGGAGCTAGCCATGAACTTTGTTCATGCCCATGGAAACTTTGTGAACCTTGATTAAAAAAACTTTTCAACAAAAAAATTATCCCCTTGTACAAATCCTTTGTACTATAAAAATAATGTGCCAAGATTTGTCTTTAGGATGATTAGATTGCTTGTTTGGTTTGTGCAGCGCAAAAACAGAAACTTTGGCTGTAGTGCCTGAATTTTGTTAGTTCAATTTTCAGTCAAAAATTGACACAAAATAAAAAGGGGGCCAATAAACCAGGACGCAGGCAAGATGATCAATTTTTGCCTGGGTTACTGTTGATGGCCTTTGTATTTTAAATATGGATAAAATGGAGTAGTACTATCTTTATCTTAGCCTTGTAGGGATCTCCCAAGGCCTATGCTCGCCTCCTCGCCTTACCCACTGGATCCCCCGCCATGGATAATCCCTTAGATCCCAGGATCCCGCGGGCTGCCCTCTCGCTGCGGCCCACAACAATGCCGCTTTTGAGCGAAACCCACATGTGTTTCAGAGGGGATTCATTGCTCTGGAATCACAGATCGGTGGCGCCGGAGGACATGCCAGGGCTGCGTGTCAGGTGGTGGGCAGCAAGGGCAAATCAGATCGAGGAAGCGTCACATCGATTGCAGACAAGTTCGAAGGAGCTGCGCCTGGCGAAGCACAAGGCGGAGGCACAAGTCGATCTCAGGGGAGAGATGCTGAGGGATGTTAGCATCTCGCAGCGTCGCGTTGATTTAGAGCTGGGACTAATGGCAGAGATCATGTTCACGGAGTCGACTGCGGAAGAAAGAACGTGCATGCCTGCGGAGGCATGAGCAGCCGATGCAACTGTTCAAATGGGCGGTAGGAGATGCCAAATTCCGGGACCAACTGCGGCGGCGCTGTTGGGCATGCATCGTAGGCGAGGTGAGCTACCCTCCTTCCCCGCCAGTGACGCATTGACCTACTCGGTTGCTGCTGTAGTGAACTTACAACACCATGTCGGTTTGCAACCTTGACAATCACTCCATCTATATGTATTGTATTTCTGTGAAAATACTTGGTCGTTTGGAAAAAGATGGTAATTAATTTATCACTAGTTTTTGAATGCTTGGTCGTGACAAGCACCCCAAGCCACAACCAGAAGTCTCCATCGCGTAATACTTACGACCGGTCGCACCAACAGATGGTCGGTCGGACCTACGTCTCATCGAAGGGACACGCATCGGCTTGGTCTGACATGTACGACCAGTTACATCACTAACTTGTCCGACCGCATTTGAGCAGTAGTACTTGAAATTTTTGTTGCAGTAAACTCATCGGAAGCCGTTTCGGGCCTCGAAACCAAAACCATCAATTAATCTTTAGCTCGTTCCCATAAAATTCCAAAGTAGTACTACCATGCTATAATTAAGTGCAAACGTGCTCACACCTTGTATGTATCAAACCTGACGTGTTTCCACTATGCAGGTTTTAGTACTAGTGCTAATACTAGGTTATAAACGGAACTACCTAGCCAAAAATTACTCTGCGTTCCTCCTCATAAATCTTTCTTGTTCGTCTGTCCTTGCCATGGCCGGTGTGCAGAGGTCTAGGTTGAGTACTACTCTTAACAAGGCAGCGGCGACCAAGACCGTGGAAAAAAAGAGAGGGCTCGCTGCCTCGCAGAGACCTCGAAAGATCTGAATCGGTTGTCCCTTCCAGTGTGGTGGCTAACCCTAATAGAGGCCGTGTTGGTAGAGACGTGCATTGCAAGTGCACACTTCGTAAAAAAAAAACCACGAAGCTGCTGTAATAGCGTGAGTGGTCGGCACGCCGAGTCGAGTCCCGAATCCAAATCCGCCATTGCACAGCCGGACCAGTGCCACTCGAACCCCACGTACCCTCTCTATCCCAACCCTAGCGCGGCGGCGGCGTCGATGGCGTCGATGGCGTCGATCCCGTCTGACGAGGTCTCCGAGAACGGCCACGGCAACGGAAACGGCCCATCCCCGCCGCGCGCCAAGCGCCCCCGCGCAGCGTTGATCTCGGCCGCCCAGATCCGCGACGAGTTCGCGCATCACGACCCCGCAGTTGCCCGCGTCAACAACGGCAGCTTCGGCTGCTGCCCGGCCTCCGTGCTCGAAGCGCAGGCGCGCTGGCAGCGCCTCTTCCTCGCTCAGCCCGACGCCTTCTACTTCGACGGCCTTCAGCCGGGGCTCCGCCGCTCCCGCGCAGCCGTCGCGGCCCTTGTCAACGCTGGGGACGTCTCCGAGATTTCCCTCGTCGACAACGCTACCACCGCTGCTGCAATCGTGCTGCAGCATGCCGCCTGGAGCTTTGCCGAGGGGCACTTCGCTCGTGGCGACGCTGTGCTCATGCTCCATTACGCCTACGGAGCAGTAAAGAAATCTATCCAGGCCTACGTTGCCCGCGCGGGCGCCACTGTCGTCGAGGTACCCCTCCCGTTCCCGGTCACCTCCCCTGACGCCATTATTGCGGAGTTCCATGCTGCGCTCGCTGTTGCCAAGGCCGGTGGTCGTAAGGTCCGGCTTGCTGTCATTGATCACATCACCTCCATGCCCAGTGTTCTCATTCCAGTCAAGGAGCTAGTTGCCATTTGTCGCCATGAGGGTGTCGACAAAGTTTTTGTTGATGCTGCACACTCTGTTGGGCAAGTCCCTGTCGATGTGCGAGACATTGGGGCGGATTTCTACACTAGCAACCTCCACAAGTGGTTCTTTTGCCCCCCGGCCGTGGCTTTCTTACACACCCGCAAGGGTGGCCCGATAACCTCTCAGCTCCACCACCCTGTTGTGTCACATGAATATGGCAACGGGCTACCTATGGAGAGTGGATGGATTGGGACACGGGATTACAGTGCCCAGATCGTCGTTCCTGAAGCTATTCACTTTGTGAACCGATTTGAAGGTGGGATTGAGGGGATACGCAGCCGGAACCATGAGAAGGTAATTGAGATGGGGAGGATGCTTGCCGAAGCATGGGGGACAGTTCTTGGATCACCTCCAGTAATGTGTGGAAGCATGGCTATGGTAGGGATGCCTAGTTGTCTTTGCATTGAGAGTGACGATGATGCACTGAGAGTGCGGACCATGTTGAGGAAGGATTTCAAAGTTGAGGTGCCTATATACTACAATAGCAGACAGGTTAAAGTGCAAGAGATGGCAAAGGATAATAGTAGTGATCCAGTGACGGGGTATGTAAGAATCTCACACCAGGTTTACAATGTCAAGGAGGAGTATGAGAGGCTGAGAGATGCTGTCAATAAGCTTGTTGCTGAGGGGTTCACCAGTGCCGAATTGAGGCCAGCTGAGAAGGTACTGTTGTCAACACTGGCATTGTTTTAAACTTTTAATCATTGTTTTTCTTCGTCTTTAGACTATAATTTCATGGACTGGTTGTGTTGGTTAGCCATACTTTTTCAAGATGCAGAAACCGCCTGTAGTATTGTGCACTGTCTATAGTTGCCTGTCACAAGACATTCTTCCACAGGGATATGCATCTACGCATTCGCGTTTTCTAGATTATACAGTCCTTTACATCTCACCAGCGATCTGTCTTGTGCATTTATTTGACATTCTACCACACCTCAGTTTATCTGTCTGAAATGTTGAACTACGAAAATATTTATCTGCAAATGGCTGTATGCATTATTGAATTTAGAACCTAACATATTCTTGTGAGTTGTGATATGCTAGTATTCATAAACTAAACAGCGACAAAGAGATGATATACTACTATGGCGCCCAAAGTGTCAACTTACTATGATATCTTTTGAGCCTAAGTAGGTATAATTATTTGTTTTTCATTTACTGAGATTAACAATACCTGCTAGGTTTCCCATATTATGACATTCGAATTTTGATATGTCTTAGTTGATTATGTACAGTACATGCATGTTGTATCGAGAAACAAAATAACGATGACACGGAACTTATAATAGTCATAATACAACAACAAGTCAACACCAACAAAGCCTTTAGTCCCAAACAATTTGGGGTAGGCTAGAGCTGAAACTCATAAGATCTCGCAACCAATTCATGGTTCTGGCACATGGATAGCTAGCTTCCACACACCCCTGTCCATGGCTAGTTCTTTGGTGATATTCCAATCCTTCAAATCTTTCTTTACGGACTCCTCCCATGTCAAGTTAAAAATGGTTACAATCACGAGTTAAAAATGGTTTGAATTGCCTGTACAAAGATGATAATTGATTCTCGCACCACTAGATATTAGCGAGATTGGAATTGTCTCCCACTACTTCTGACCTACGAAGCACCGATATGGCGACACGGATACGGCGATACGAGTACAGGGACACGGGACATGACAATTTCTGAAAAGAGCAATACGGTGATACGACGAGTATATATAGATAATTAATAAAATGACATGTCTCCTGCTATTGCCGTAACATGTTTACAGAAAGGATTTTTCAGATTTGGGAACACCATGCCCAGCCTCTTCACCTATGCCTTCTACTTGGCAGAAGTCAGGGTTAGTCGTGGGCTTCAACTGGGCTCGCCATGCCCCCCGTGTCGTGGCTGTTTTGCTGGCGTATCAGTGTTTTCTTCATTTCTTTTTAAATTGAAATAGGAGTATTCTCCTGTTATATGCATATCCCGGTTGTCATGCGAACCGGCGCCATCAGGAAAGCGGAGATGACAGTTCTGGCTGTATAGGTGTTTCATACATTCTGACCATTAGCACCTTGTGTTTAAAGAGTGAACAATGTTATTCATGTTAGTTTGGTAACGTCGTGTGGATTATATTAGTTGTGTCTCACTGGGAACTTGTGTTCTTCATGAGAAATGCTGGATAACCTTATTGCTTGTAGTGATATTGTTCCTTTAAAATAGCAACAAGGTTTGTATGTGATTTTTTTGTCTTCTGCAAATGTTGTTACATGTGTTACATGTGTCACGCTTTAAAAGTTTATCTTTCATTGACTTTCAGATAATATATTCCACTGAAGTTTGGACCGTGGCATCTACCATTTTTACGGTGCTTGTACTAGCCAAAGATGCACCGTAAAAATGGTACTCCCTCCAATCCATATTAATTGTCGCTAATTTAGTATAACTTTTGTACTAGATTCCAAAATTATTGTTTGCTATCTAACAAAAAGGTTTACGCCGTAGTTTAAAAGCAACTTAACACCTGGCATATTGGTTTCCTTTGAAGTCCAGAATTATTGGTGAAGAAATTAGATCATGGTACATATTATACTCATATACTTATGTGCACTTACCATGTTTCATTGAACTCACTATCTATGTCAGAAACGACTAATGGAATCACTGAACTAATTGACACTGCAATTGCTGTTTGGTTGTACTCCAGTTTATTATAGATTTGACCACAAAATTGTTAGTCTAAGGGCACAAATCCTGTCATTTCATTCCATAGTTGACATTCATTATCAATAGATGTCCCAAGTCTGAGGCATCTAGGAATGTTTGGCGCTGTTGTCATTGCCTTTTCATGCTTGGTGATTATGCTCACAGCTGAAATTTTTGGCAAATGCCATTGGTTGTTCCGAATGATCACTGTAAATGATGAATGTTGATTTACTATTCTGATTACAAATGTACCATGATCTGATGTTTCCTGTCCATGACTATGTCTGCAGCAAGAAGCTCTGGCTTGATGACGTGGCATCTAGCCAGCACTCCATCCGAAGATGGATTAATTAGTTGTGGATCTGTGCCAGAAGCCTGTGCTGCACCGAGATCGAGTTCTTTGGTAGCCCGCTCAATGGCATCGCCATTTGATGTAGTGTACTTTCACATACTGACAAATGTTGTATTTGAGCTTGCAATAACGTGCACTGGAATGGAATGTATGTCTTCTCCCTTCACTTGCATTTTTGAGCTGTAATGTAAGAATAATGATCTGAATGCAAGGAGACTTGCATGCTTTCTAGATTGATTGCAGATTACAGACAATGCTGGTGTCACTCTGTTTACTTAGTAGCTAATTTATCGTCATTTTTTTTAGCAACCAGTAGGAGGTCAAGCTTTTCATATAAGAGAAGAGAATTGACCGTTACAAAGGAAAACTGGTTGAAGAGAATTGGTCGGTTAGCAAGGAAAACTGGTTGGAAAGTGATACAAGCGAGAACAAGATTCAGAAAACAGTACTGAATTTACTCGAGCTAGCCAACTTTATTGGGCAAAATCAGGAGTTCTAGTGCGATACAAGAGGAAACTAAGGCCAACCAGGAACACTGGCGGCTAAGGGGGAAACCCTAAGGCCTCGTTTGGTTAAGGTTTCCGGGGGGGATCCCCGCTGTTTCCCCGGGTCGAAGAACCACGGGCCGAGTTGGCCCAGGGAAATCGAGCTGGTCATTTGGACCGCATCCTTCGAGGGTTAACCCTGCCTGACCCACGTCTTTACCACGGGGAGGAAAGCCACGACTCGAGAGGTCGGGCAGGAAAGCCACGCCGCGAGCCTCGAGCGAGAGACGACCGAACGATGCGCCGTCGGCCAAGATCCGGTGCCCCACCTTCTCCGCCCCCGAGCTACTCCGCCGGCGACAGAAATGCTCAGGATCCAAGATCCGCCCCTCTAGTGACGGCAACGGACCGCGGCCATCACCGTTCTCCCTCCCCGGATCTCTCCTCCACCTCGAAGCTCCGGTACACTCCGGCGACGGCGACGGTTCCGTGGACGTATTCTATGTCATCTGATCAAGGGTTGGCCCCCTCCTCCCCCCCCATATATTTTTCTTCAGTTCGTACCTTCACCGTCCATGATTTGCACCACCAGTTTCATATGAATTTGTATTTTCTTGTGTGGTTCATGAACCACCAGTTCCATACGAGTTGTATTTTCATGTGTGCTAGCTACGATTTGTTTCTATGTACCATGCTTATGTTGCCCATACAAATTGTGAAATGTAGTCTGAAGCTTGATGCATATAGGTTCTCATGTATTTAATAAAATTTGCACTTGTATGCACCAGACCTGTGGGTCAGTTGGTTCAGTTTCATAGTTGTGTATCTGTCCATAGTATTTTTATTGTTGACATCATATTTCATATGTTATGAGGTACACAACACTGATTACTGATTAGATTTATATACAAGCAGATCAATATAGTTGTATGAATCAAGCTCTTGTGAGTAGGTGACATTTGTGAGCAACTATTCTGCACATTTTTTTAGATAGAAATAGTAACTCGAGCATGTCACACCCTTGCCGAGGAACGAGGTAGTTCGCCGGATTTGGGGCGGAGTCACTGATGAAATCTCGATCTGAAATGGAGAATTGACGAGGGAGAGAAGGTAGGAGACGACAGTCAGAGAAAGAAGATAACAGAGACAGAATGGATTCAATTTAAACGCGATGCCTTGCTACAGACTCCACCTCGAGCTTATAACTACGCTCGGTCGACTCACACACGACCCACGGCCCACCAACCCCACTACACCAGGCCACTGGCCCATTACATTCAAACCTCGCGCCTTATACCTTTCCCTTTCGTGCCTGTACCGATCGGTTAGCTTGTTTCACACCAAGCGATAGCAGCTGCATACTGACAGAGCACTGCTTCCCTGTTGCAGGCTTTCAACTCACTATATCATGTTGATCTTGTTGTCTTTATCGATCATTGAGAAGAAAGCAAGAAAGGTATGCTAAAGCTTAAATTTATTGGTTGGTATGAATTGAACAACTAGTCAAGAAGAGATGTGTTTGTGATGTTTATGTGCTGAGTTGTGCTACCGTTTACATGATGAATCTTTTGCTGCTGATTCTTATTGGTTGAAATTGTATATGGATTGTCAATGCTTTTAATCCAAGTGCTTTTTATTGGTTTTTCAGTGTGCGGTTTCTATCTCATATTGATAGTTGATAGAAGGGACCTTGTTACATTTGTAGGGAGCTTGCAGGTTAGAATATCAGCATATGTATTGGCACATTTGTCGTCTTCTGTAGTCCTTTGGGTTCTTATGCACTCTGTAGTCTGTACTACCAGCATTTAATAGGATGTACTTGCAATTCATTGATGTTGCTTTACACAAGTTTCATTGATGGAGCTAGAACTTGTCATCCTGTATGTAGAACAGGGAACACTGTAGTACAGTTCTAGATGCATGGTTTGTAAGGCTGCTCTATCTAGCTACATGTATCTTGCTTATGAAGTATTAAATACCAATAGTGTGTTTGGTTTGCCTGGCTGGTCAACGATCATTGATATCTAGTGGGTGCTAATTTGTGAGTCTGACTGATAAATATTTTATCGTGTGTCAAATGCAGGTGCTCTGACATTAGAACCGTTTTGCTTTGTCCGAAGACGTCGTGTTCAGTTGCTGGGTGCCTTTCGGTTCATTGGTTTTGGCACTCGAGGACTACATAGATTTTCTGAAGAAGCAATCTGCAAATTACTTGAAGAGATAAAGGAATCAAAGCAAGAGGACTTGTACTCGATTGGAAATTGTGTTTTTGCGCTAGAGATAATTGAAGAGCTATCTGTTTCAGCAAAAGCAAAGGCGCTGCGGCTTTTCAAATGCCCAATGAATAGAGAGATATTCATCAATACCAAGAACCCAAGCCTTAGGCTTTTCTGGTTGAAGGAGGAGATTACTGCAATGGAGAGAACATAAGGTATTCATTCTATGCTAGCTAGACATCCAATGGTTTCTACTAGGCTTTCTTTGTTATGTATATACTAGCAATTGTCTCTAGTTAACTCCCGTGAAAAATATTTTCCCATCGGCCTCTACTAGATAGTTACACTTGAACGTTCAGTGGATACTTAATTGGGTCTTCAAGCTAGTGGATCTATCCAAGGAAGCTTCCGAGCTCTGTACCGGAACTTGGCAGCACATGTCACCTTTGTGTAAATTCAGTCCAGTTTGTTCTGGATTCTGTTCATCCTTCTGTTGAGAATGTTAAACGGAGAGCAAAGCACATGTGAGATGCCTGAGTATTGAGGAGAAAAGGCATGTGTTTCTGCTTTGACGGGAGAGGCATGTAGACACTCCAGACTTGGTTATATTCTCTGTGCAATCTCGGCAAGAAGCACCATGCACAACTACAACTTGAAACAAACAGTTTGAAATAGAAAGCTTCTAGTCATATCAAATTTTGGTTGATAATATTTCATCTTAATCCGTTTGTACTAAAAAATAGTCTATTGAAACTGTGAACTGGTGCTAACTTAATTTTTTTGTGTAGTTCAGTCAACATCAAGATGCAGTACCTGATGTCGACGAGGATGCTGAGTGGAGAAACGACTTGAGTAGGGCTAGTGATCGCTGCCTTGCAGTTCTTCTAATTCGTTATCTCTTGCCGTGGACTTGGCAAGTGATAATTCATTTTTTTGTTATCGTGAACAAATTTGAATGATGATGGCACATGAAAACGGTTTCGACCAACGCTTGCTTTGAATGAGATGTGGATCGACCGGTATTTGAACCCTTGTGAATTGATGGCTATTGGTTGTAATAATCCTATCTAGTTTACATAAATCCTGAGATTTTATATGTGTTTGTTTTTTTAGAATTATTCATGGAATTCTTATCTATGGTCCGTTGTATCTGTAGAATTTTGTATGAAGGCTGTGAAATTTTGTGGAAATCTATTGTTATATGTGTAGCAAAGTCTGTTATGATATGTGTTAATTGAGGTATTTCCTTCCCTCCCCCTTCTTGCCATTTGGACACCTAGGCAGTGGGGAGATCTCCCACGTGGTGGGAGGGATATCATGAGCACAGGAAAAAATCCCCCCTAGGGGTTGATTGCCCTGGTTTTTTCGTACCCAACAACCAAACAAGGCCTAATACATGAGCTGGTTCTCCACCGATCCAGAAGCTTGGCTTTATAGCCTTACAAAATGAGAGAAAAGGAAAAGTAAAGCAAAATTGAAAGAAGAGGTACTGTAGCCTTTTGTCTGAAAGTGAACAGCGATGCCTGGGAAGCGGACGACCGTCCGATGAAGATCTGACGTCCAACGGGGCTTCATAACTTGCGAAGCGGTATGATGGCCTTAGAAGCGTTGCATCAACGACGAGCGGCATTAGAGCTTTGAATTAACTGAAGGTGATCGCTGGGTGTTAATCTTTAGATATAGTCTGGTTGGGTCCTGACAACTCCCCTCGATTCAGACCAGACCAGACCTGTCCTAGGCCAGAAACTTGGAAAAACCTTTTTGAATAAATGAGGCATCTTCCCAAGTGGCTTCTTCTCGAGGCAAATTGCTTCACTTGATCAGCCACCTGACCACTGGGATACTGATGTTGCCCTGTACTCCAGGAACAAGTGTTCTCTGCAGCAGTTGTTCTGGCTCCAGGAGAATAGTTCCATCTGGATTGAGCAGGGGTAGTTTGGGGTTTGGTATAGCTTGGGGTCGCACATGCTTCTTGAGTTGGCTGATGTGGAAAGTATTGTTTGAACATGCGGTACGCTACGCTAGCGCCAAATAAAATTTCTACCGCTCACTGATCATGCTGCTGGAAAATAGATCATGGGATCGGGTTTACCACTAGACGCGTAGTCACCGTAGTGGAAGTAGAGTTGGTGATGCATGTAGTCGATCTCATGGAGTGTCTCCTCCTCGCATCGCCGATCTCCCACGAACATCGAAGACCCGTGAACGGTGATCTCCCGCGAACCATTCCTCGCGGATCCCTCGAACGGTTCGTCCGAGCATCGCAAGTGCGACACCTCCAAGGTATCCACACGTGCGGGGTGCAGCATCGCGCTACATGGGCGTGGGGACTGTCGACTGTCCAGGGTGAAAAAAAATCAACCCTAAGTGGTGCGCCCACTCCCCTTTATATAGACCTCCAAGGTGGGCTCAACACTTGAGGCCACTAGGAGTCTACTTCCATTTTCCACCCGGATCCAATCCGAATGGGCTGCAGCCCCTTAAGCATGCGACCCTATAGGTTCACGTACACATGGA
Source organism: Triticum aestivum (assembly GCF_018294505.1). Lineage (NCBI taxonomy): Eukaryota > Viridiplantae > Streptophyta > Magnoliopsida > Poales > Poaceae > Triticum > Triticum aestivum. Next base: position 379,272,895 of record NC_057801.1, read on the forward strand.
CACGACCAGAGTCGATAGTTGGTAGTGACAACTCCCATGTGTGCGTAAATTTGTTTGGCGAACCTCGACAATGTGTCATATGCAACATTCCTTTCGCCTCACGATATCTGTTGTCGAGCTCAAGGCGAGTACTTGTCACCCTTGTGGTAGCTCGACCTCTCTTCTTGAAACCGTGATACAGATTCCCAAACTGGGTTAACAATTAACCCAAGTCGCATGGCCATGCTTTCCGAATCTGATCACTCGAGAGGGCCCAAAGAATATCTCTCCACATAGGAGGGGCAAATCCCATCTTGGTCGGCCATGTCTCGCGGCATGTCTCATGACTCACCCGAAAGCTACCTTTATAACTACCCAACAATGGAGTAGCGTCTGATAGACCCAATGTGAGCCGATCCTCATCCCGAGAACATGAGAGGACCTCAGGTCTAGGACATGGCATAAACATTGTACTTGAGACTAAAAGATGACAATATCTCGCCGCGTCTCAAAGTGGGTCTGTCCGACTCGGTGATCTCCATCCCGAGTCCATACTATCGGTTTAGCATCTCCATGCACATGACTTGTGAAACATAGTCATCAAATACTAGTTAAGATATGTGTCCGCATAACCTTATCAACTAGGAACCATTGGAACAATTATCATACAATACATAGTTCTACAAACAAGTTACATACTTATTGATACATATGATTGATGATGTTCAAGCACAATACAGAAGACTCACGAATACATAGGGAAATATCATCATCACATGATTTCCTCTAGGGCATATCTCCAACAGTCTCCCACTTGCACTAGAGTCAATCATTTAGGCATCGTATGCCCATGAAACTCATGTGCGCCTCATGCTTCGGCCGTGGGAGAGGCTTCGTCAATGGATCAACAACATTTGCATCCGTGTGTACCTTGCATATATTTACATCATCTCTTTGGACTATGTCGCGAATAAGGTTGAAACACCTGAGTATGTGTTGGGTTTTATGATGGTTCCGTGGTTCCTTGACTTGCGCGATAGCACCACTATTAGGGCCCCACTAGGGATCAGACATCTGATCCCTAGCAGCATATCATACCAGCGAATGGCCGTTCGATCAATTGCACATGTAACGTCTGATTAGATGCTTAGTTAAGGTGTGGCCCACACATCTAGGTGGTTTCCATATTATACTTTTTTTGTGAAGAGGTTTCCATATTATACACTGGTGCTTCCAAATCTAATTTTTTTGGTTCAATGAAATAATAACTGCTTCATGAAATCACGCATGAATATGCTCATTTGTTTTTGAAGATTTTTTATTCAACCAATTGTTTGGACGTTGGCAAAAACTGCTTCGAATTGACATAACATTTATTGTAACTTTTATTTTATTATAACCAATGGGACAAAAAATTGCTTCCACTTATGAGATAATGTGCTTCTGTTGTAAATTTAGAATCAAATTTTATTTTGACCTAACAAAAAAATTGTGTCAAAAAAGTTTGCTTCCATGTAAACAATTGCATCCAAGAATTTGTTTCCACATAGGAAAATTTGAGTCGTATATAGCTTTTTTATTTCATTTCCAAGACAAGAAAACTTTGCTTAGCCATCTATTTAGCAAACCTAAAATCCTTCAAACAGAACATAGTTTTGGTTAGCAAACCTAAAATGCTTCAAACGGAACATAAGTCCGGTTACATGCTTCATTTGTTCATATAACATCTTTCAGACATACGGAGTACTATACAACTTTTGCCTTCTTCACGTCACCTGCAGTACAATGCTTCCTAATGTCATATCATATATATCCTACAAACTATAGATCTGCTTCCTTTCATCTAGTTGTGCTTCCTATTTATGGTGGCAGGCTTCCTTCCACCGCTAGATGATCCACAAGGTCGAAGTGATGTCAGCTGTGGAGTGGCATCTACGGAGTGACGCTACAGGATTGATGCATCATTAGCACACATTCCAATTAACGACAGAATAGTTGAGGAAATGAATTACCTAGATCTGTTGATGATAGCAAAAGCGGCGGTGGTTGCATGCGACCCTCACCTCATGTCATCATCGCCATGTGTGAGCCCTATCCTATATCCATCGGTCCGACAGACGATCTCGCTGAGTGCATCAGGCTTGCTGCTCAATGGAGATATCCTCAACGCCGGTGATGATACATAGGGTTGGTGCGATTGGTTAGGCGACAAGTGTCGTGGCGATGAGATATGTGAATGGAAACAAAGAAGCACCCTAGCAGCTTATGAAGCAAACATTATGTACAAAAGAAGCATATACTAGAGACAAGGGAAGCATGGTCGCAAGCCCCGAACTGCTATCAGGGTGGGCCTAGTCGGAGCGTCTCCTCTGCCTCCAATGGTCCCAGTTTGGAGCGGCGGTAGTGAGATGAAGAAGAAGATTGGGGCGGTGTGGGCCGGGGGGAGGGCTGAACGATAGTAACTGCTAACGGAATTCTGGGCTTTGAAACAGCAAGCAGTTGATGCGAGAGGCCTTGGAAGGTAATAGCCGTATGATGGAATAACAAATCAAATGCATGAGTTAACTAAGGAAAACATTGAGCGTATGAATGCTAAATATAAACTTGCGGGAGATAAGGGTAGAAAACATGTTGTGTTTGCACCTGGAGATCTTGTTTCGTTACATTTGCGTAAGGATAGAATTCCTGATTTGCGCAAATCAAAGCTAATGCCATGTGCTGATGGTCCTTTTAAGGAGTTAGAGAAAATAAATGATAATGCATATAAACTTGAGCTGCCTGCAGATTTTGGGGTTAGTCCCACTTTTAACATTGCAGATTTGAAGCCTTATTTGGGTGAGGAAGATGAGCTTCCGTTGAGGACGACTTCATTTCAAGAAGGGGAGGATGATGAGGACATCAATACCATTTTTACACCCACAACCCCTGCTGCTATACATACTAGACCAATTACTAGAGATCACGCACGTCAATTAAATTACCAGGTACTTTCGTTTCTGGGTAATGATTGGATACAATTGTTTTGCTTACAAATGAAGGGCCTAGCTTGGAGAAGAATGAACATTGGAGCAAGAACAAGCATGGAGATGATGGCATGCGCAAGGGAAATAAGAACGGAGTTTCAAGTGACGATTTCAGGACTTTGAAGCCACTGTAACGAGTGCATGAAGGCTTGGACGAAATATACAAGATGCCACTTTACAATTTCGTCCAGAGGCTATTATAGGTGCTAGGTCACCTTATTGTTGGCCCAGGCCCATGTAATTTTGAAATAAATAAGTATAGGATGTTTTTAGAGTCTGTATGTGTGGGGAAACAAAGTTTGAGTTGGTTTCGGACCCCTCCTACGTACAAGGGATCACGAAATTCCCCCTACTCCTCCATATATACAACCCTTAGGGCGTTGTTTAGACTTTGGGTTTTGTTTAGATTAAAAGTTCGCCACAGATGCAACTTCGTGTACTTCGTTTGTGTTCAATGACTAGATGAAGGCGTCACAGAACCCCACCTTCATTAATACAACTTTCCTCTTATATTCGCAATATCCAGATTGCAATCTCAGTTTCTTGCTTGTTCTTTGTTTGCTCGCAGGAAAACAAACCCTCATGGTCAGGTTGATCATGCTCCGGCATGGTCAATAACCCCTCGGAAGTTGGTTTAACGATTGCTAAGGCGCGACGTCTTGCACGTTCGGAGTCGGATCGTCAAGGTTGACTCCCACAAAAAATGATAGCCACCATCTCATTGAAACATCGGAACACCTTCACCTCTATCAAGTGGTATCAGATTTCCAAGTTGCTCGGTGAGATTTTACAGTTTTCCGTAGTTTAGATCGAGTCTGTTCTTCATACCTACAGTCCATGAAAAAGCAAAAAAAAGGGTTAGTTCATCATATCCGAACCAATCTGAGCCTTTGCATAATATTTTTAGGGTTTTGCATTGTTGAATTTGCGGTTGCATCGTCATGTCTAGTTGCTAGGCTTAGTGTCTAGTCCTTTAGAGTTTTGAGTTCTGTTCACAAGTTGTCACGCCGCCGCCGCACCATCGTCATCACCGCTGCCATATACCACCATCGTCATCACCACTGCCATATACCACCATCGTCGTCACCGCCGCCATATACCACCATCGTCATCACCACTGCCATATACCACCATTGTTATCACCGCTGCCATATACCAACACCGATCTGAGTCCATATACCACCATCGACCCAGTTCCATATACCACCACCAATCCGAGTCCATATACCACCACCGATCCATATCCATATACCACCACTACTCCGAGTCCATATCATATTAGGTTTACTTTCGAGATCCATCTGTTTCTAGATTTGTGTTTCCTTATGTGAGTAGGTTTCGGATTCCATCAATCTTTTGCCGTTCCATAGAAGAGGGTGGTTTCCAAAAAAAAGAGCGCAAAAAAAGAGCAAAAAAATTCAGAGAGTGCTCCTCCCTTGTTTACGTGCAGCGCCGTGATTTTGTTAGTGTTCTAGGCTCGCGTCTCTAGTACGATCTAGCCTAGGACCAGCACAATACCATCGTTGAGCGTTTATTCAAGTTTGCATCTCTGAATTAATTATTACTGACCCTTTTTGCTACCATATCATAAGCCTTCCCAGCTCCACATATATCTACGTCATGTGTTTGACTCTCCCTGGCCATCGCTCTATCCAAGCTTTGAGAGTTTTGACTACAACAGTTGCCGATCACCACCTGCTACTGGGTAAGAACTGGTAAGAATTTGAGATTCGCTTGACGGATTTGTGACACACCACCACCACCACCACCACCACTTCCTAGTAGTCTGTAGGATCATATTCTTGTGTGTTTATATTGCTGCTAACCATGGCAGGATCACAAGCCGATGAGACTGATTGGGAGAACATGACGAACAAACAACTACAAGATAATTTTCAGCAAATGATGAGTGGACAGGTGCAAGATGTGTTAAACAGATTTGAAGAGGCCATGGAGAAGATATATGGCATTGAGAAGATGTTCGAAACAAAGCTTGATAACAAGTTTAATGAATTGCTCGCGCGTCTTCCACAGCCACCACCGGCTGCACCTGTCGCACCTCTATAGCAACGACAACAACAACAACAACATCGCCTTCCAAATCAAGTGGGACGAGCACTGCATGTTCCCCATGAGCCTGGTCAAAATTCCGGTGCTGTTGCACCTACTATTGATGCTTCTGTGGCTCCTGCTGGTGCCGATGAGGAGGACATTCACGAGGGCGATTACGAGGATGAGGTTGATCAAAATCAGCACTATGTGCAACCACCAACACCACCACTAGGCCATCCTCATGCCTGTATTCGTAATGGCGGGGCTGCACCACCACCTCAGGTATGAGATTATGACCATGTTCCTAAACTGAAATTGAATATTCCACATTTTTTGGGTCGATACCTTCCTGATGTCTGTCTTACTTGGGAGTTAGAAACTGAACAACATTTCACGTGCTTACAATATCCTGAGGATAGACGTGTTGTTGCTGCTGTTTGTGAATTCACTAGCTTTGCTTCTGTTTGGTGGTTAGAACATTGTAGATTATATCCTATTCCAGCTACTTGGGCTGCTTTGTAAACTGCTATGCGTACTCGTTGGGTTCCACCATATTATCAACGTGAATTGCTTCAAAAATTGCAGCGTTTAAGATAAGGAAAAAATTCTGTAGAAGAGTATTATCAGGAATTACAAACTGGCATGATTAGATGTGGTATTGTTGAGGATAATGAAGCTATGCTTGCATGTTTTATGGGTGGATTAAATAAAAAGATTTAGACCATTCTAGAGTATAAGGAGTATAATAATATCACTCGTTTATTCCATCTTGCTTGTAAAGCTGAACGTGAAGTGCAGGATCGACATGCATTGGCATGAACTAATTTTTCTGCAGGTCGATCTTCATCATGGACACCACGTACACCCTCTACTCCCACATGTCCTACTGTAGTACCACCGACTTCAGCCGCCAATTCCAATCGAGATACAAGAAAACAGGCACCATGATGTAGGGTAGAACCCTAGATGCCCGATCTTTCACGTTTGGAGGGAATTCTACCAAGAACACGAAGAACACGAGAGGGGAAAACGAGGGGAACACGAGGGAAACACGAGAGAAACACGAGAGAAATCACTCAACCAACAAGAGATGGTCACACATATGCTAGATCCTCGAAACACAAAGAGATACACGATCCGAATCCAACAAGGGACGATACATAGGGTATCCGGTTCTTCTCCGTGAGGAGGTCTTGAGTTTTTCCCGTTAGGGGCCTTGAATCCAAGTGGATCTTCTCCGAAGAGGCATGGTCTCTCTCGGAGGAGCAGATCCGGATGGATGAGCGAGGCTCTGTCTCACAAATGAGCTATCACAACGCTAACCCTAGAAAGAGGGCGGAAGTGGTCTATTTATAGTCTAAGTGGATGAAAGGGTAAGCGGCTTCGGCCTAACACACCAGCGGTCACACAGACATATGACGTCCGACGGTCACCGGTCGTCCGAAGGCTCGCAAGGGTCCGGACGTCCGGTGCCAGTCGGGCATCCGATGTTTTGGCTCTGGTCAGGAATTGTCGGTCGTCCGGTCGAGGTCGGTCGTCCGGTCATCCGGAAGTCTCCATTCTTCTGATGTTTTGGCTCGGGTGTGGTGGCGCCGGTCGTCCGGAGAGGCTCGATTGTCCGGGCGCTGGGAGGTGTCGGACGTCCGGTCGGCGTCGGTTGTCCGACCGCTGTAGCATGCGAAGGCTGGGACTTGGCTGGTCGGTTGGAGCCTCCAGGCGTCGGACGTCCGAGAGGCGTCGGTCGTCCGATGACTGGGAGTTTTGAGCGGTCCTTCTTCTTGTCCATTGAACTTGGTGTCCTCGCCGCCTTGTCCGTTGGGTGCAGCTGGTCCATGGGTTCCCTCCAAATACCTGATCACACATAGGGTCTCCGCATGAGGTAGTAGCCATGTCTCATAGGTAGAAAGTGGTAGTTTGAAGAGGAGCGAGTTCACCTTATCTTCGATAGCTTTTGCTCGAGCTCTTGTCGTGGGAGATGTAGATACGTACATGGGGATGATCGTGGGATGCTCCGCATCATCCCCCCCTTGGGAAAGATCCAACCTCGGTATGGTGAGAGGTCTTTGACATTGAAGATGTCGCTCACGTTGTACTTGTCGCGTGGGAGGTCGATCTTGTAAGCGTTATTGTTGTAGCGTGCTAGCACCTTGAAAGGTCCATCGGCTCGGGGTATAAGTTTGGACTTGCGTTCATTGGGGAAGCGGTCATTGCGAAGGTGTAGCCACACAAGATCTCCTATGTTGAATATCATGGGTTGCTTGTTGATGTTGAGCTTGATCGCGAGTCGTTGTACTTGGCGCTCGATGGTGAGCCTTGTATCTTCATGCATCTTTTTGAGGTAGCTTGCTATCCACTCGCGTCCATGTTGGTGCGCTCTTGTAGTGGAAGAGGTAGAATGTCCAATGGGGACAATGGGTTGAAGCCGTAGACGAGCTCGAAAGGGGACTTGCCGGTAGTCGAATGTCTTGCACAGTTGTAGGCGTACTCGACGATGGTTAGACACTCCTCCCACTCCTTGATGTTCCTCTTGATCAACACGCATAGTCGAGTGGAGAGTGTTCGGTTCGTCACCTCCGTTTGGCCATCAGTTTGAGGGTGGTATGCCGAAGAGAACAAAAGCTTGATTCCGAGCTTGGCGCATCGAGTCTTCCAAAAGTAACTCAAGAACTTGACATCGCGGTCCGAGACAATCGTCTTTGGCACTCCATGGAGGCGCAAGATTTCCCTACAAAAAAGATTTGCAATATGTGAAGCATCGTCTATCTTGTTGCATGGGATAAAATGAGCCATCTTAGAGAATTGGTCCACAACAACAAACACGGAATCCTTTCCATTTTGAGTTCTAGGCAAACCAAGTACAAAGTCCATGCTAATGTCTTCCCAAGGTTGATAAGGAATAGGAAGAGGCATGTAAAGACCATGGGATTGAGCTTTTGACTTAGCTTTGCGACATGTAGAGCATCGGTTGGTGAAACATGAGACGTCGCGGAACATCTTGGGCCAAAAGTAGTTCTTAGAGAGCGTGGCGAATGTCTTGTCACGTCCAAAGTGTCCCATGAGTCCGCCTCCACGAGCCTCTTGCAAAAGGAGCAAACGAAGAGAGGACTCGGGAATGCAAAGTTTGTTAGCTCTCATAAGGTAATCATCCTTGATGTGATAGCGTTCCCAAGATGTATGCGTCAAACATTTGGCATAATGAATAGCAAAAGTAGGATCATGCACATATAAGTATTTTATGTGCTCAAAGCCAATGACATTCAATTCAAGTTTAGTGACAAGCGTGCATATGCGGGAAAGAGCATCCGCCACTACATTTTCCTTACCCTTGATGTACTTGATGACATAAGGAAATGACTCAATGAATTCACTCCATTTAGTGTGACGCTTGTTCAACTTGGTTTGACCGTTTAGGTACTTTAGCGATTCATGATTGGTATGGATGATAAATTCATGAGGGCGAAGATAATGTTCCCATTCATGCAAAACTCGCACTAAAGCATATATCTCTTTGTAATAGATGGGGTAACTGAGTTGTGCTCCGGAAAGTTTCTCACTAAAGTATGCTATGGGGCGCTTCTCTTGCGTTAACACACCTCCTATGCCATTACCACTAGCATCACAATGAATCTCAAAAGGTTTGTCAAAGTTGGGTAATGCAAGCACGGGAGCATGAGTAAGCAAATTCTTAAGCTCATTAAATGCGGTATCTTGGGATGGTCCCCAAACAAATGACACATTTTTCTTACTCAAAGAATGTAAAGGTGAAGCAATGGTGCTAAAGTCCTTCACAAAGCGATGATAGAAACCGGCTAAACCAAGAAAACTACGCACTTGTTGCAAGTTGGTTGGTTGGGGCCAAGTTTTAATACCATTGATCTTAGATTCATCTACATGAACACCCTTAGAAGACACAACAAAACCCAAGAAAACAAGCTTATCGACACCAAACATGCATTTGTCCATATTAGCATAAAGGAGCTCTTTCCTAAGGGTTTTCAACATGGTTCTAAGATGGATGCCATGATCTTTGAGAGATTTGCTAAAGACAAGAATATCATCAAAATAGACCACAACAAATACACCAATATAGGGACAAAGAACAAAGTGCATGACTCACATGAAAGTACCGGGTGCTTCGTATAAACCCATTGGCATAACTAGCCATTCATATAAGCCAAATTTGGTCTTAAATGCGGTTTTCCATTCATCACCTTCTTGGATCTGTATTTGATAGTAGCCACTCTTAAGATCAATCTTAGAGAAAATGGTGGCTCCGCTAAGCTCATCAAGCATATCATCTAAGCGTGGAATTGGGTAACGATATCTAACGGTGATAGGATTGATGGGACGGCAATCGGAAACCATGCGATAAGTACCATCTTTCTTTGGAACAAGTATGACCGGAACGACACAAGGCCTCAAGATTTCACGTACTTGACCGTTGTCGATGAGTTGTTGTACTTACCGTTGGATCTCCTTAGTTTCCTCGGGGTTGACGTGGTAGGGAGCCTTGTTAGGAAGAGGCGCTCCGGGGATGAGGTCAATTCGGTGCTCAATGCCTCATAGTGGAGGTAGACTTGGAGGTAGCTCATCGGGGAAAACATCTTGGGATTCCTGCAAAAGAGAAGACAACACTAAAGGTAGATCGTGAGAGGTGTTAGTTTTTGGTGCCTCGTCCTTGCACACAAGGACATAGTGCATAAAACTTGATGGGTTCTCACACACTTCTCTCATCTCACTTTTGGTGGCAAATAGGACTAAGTTTTTCCTGTCACTCATCGTGGAGGCACTCGATTTGGGCTTGTGGCGCTCACTCTCTTTTGGGTGGGTCACTATCTCACTCTTTTCTCCATGATGGGTGGCTTGCTTGTCGGCGATCACTTGACTGGGAGACATAGGCTGTAGCACGTACTCCTTGCCTTTCATATTGAAGCTGTAGTGATTGGTACGCCCGTTGTGGATGACGTCGCGGTCAAATTGCCATGGTCGACCCATAAGGAGGTGGCAAACGGACATCGGGACGATATCACACTCGAAAGTGTCTTCATATGCTCCAATTTTGAAGGAGACTTTGACCATATACTCAACTTGTATAGTGCCAGAATCACTTAGCGATTGAACCTTGTAGGGGTGCGGGTGCTTCATCTTGACCAATTGTAGCTTGTAGCATAGTTCTTCACTTGCCAAGTTGTGACAACTACCTCCATCGATGATGAGCTTGACGGACCTCCCATTGATGCCGGCCATGGTGTGGAAGATATGGCATCTTTGGTCTTCGTATTGTTGATGTTAAAGAGTCAAGACTTTGGAGACAACGAGAGCGGGGCTTGAATCCTCATCACAAAAGACATGATCATCTTCATCTTCGTTCACGCGCCAGTGCATGGCCACTTGCTCAAGGGCTTCCATTTCCTCGTCACTCATGGAGTCATAGGTTCCATTATCGTTGAGGATCATGGTGCGCTTGTTGGTACATTCAAAGGACTTGTGGCCTCGGCCGCCACAAGTGAAACACTTGCTAGAACTTGTCTTGACGGTCTCATCAGTTGGAGTAGATGATGAAGCACACGGCTTGAAGTTTCTTGTAGTAGGAGGATGACTTGAGGTTGTTGAAGTTTTCTTGTAACTCGACTTGTAGCCGTTGCTTGTAGATGTCTTTGTTGAGGTATAAGATGTTGGAGTCATTGAAGCTTGGGTGTTGGAGAAGCCGTAGCTCTTGGACAAGTACTTTGTGTACTTGAAGTCATCATGCACTTGACATTCCTCTTTGGTAGCTTGATGCACGAGCTCAATGAGGTTGGAGTAGGATTGGAAGTCAGCAATCTTCTTGATGGAATGATTGAGGCCATTCAAGAAAGGTGCCATAGTTTGCTCATCATCTTCCGTGACATTGGCTCTTATCATGGCAATCTCCATTTCCTTGTAGTATTCTTCAACGTTCTTTGTTCCTTGCTTGAGGAGTTGGAGTTTCTTGAAGAGATCCCGGTTGTAGTAGGTTGGCACGAAGCATGCTCACATGACATCTTTCATTTCCTCCCATGTGGTGATTGGTGGTTCACCTCTTGCTTCTCGGTGCTCAAGGACTTGTTCCCACTATATGAGCACATAGTCTTGGAACTCAAGGGATGCCATATCGATCTTCTTCTCTTCCTCATAGTTGTGCAAACGAAAGATTTTGTCGACCTTCAATGCCCATGATAGGTACTCTTCGGGATCATTGCTTCCATTGAAATTGGGAATGGTGAACTTTAGCTTATCATAGCGTTGCTCTTCATTGTGTTCGGGTCGAGGGTGATGATGACGCCCTTGACATGGAGGATTATCAACCTCATGTTGCTCTTGGTGTGGAGGATTATCAACCTCATGTTTCTCTTGGCGTGGAGGATTATCATAGTCATCTTGCTCTTGATGAACTTGAGGTTGTGGAGGAGCTTGTCGAGCTTGTGGAGGAGCTTGAGGAACTTGACGATGCACTCTTGCTTGGTAGTTTCACTCTTGAATTTCTTCGCGAAGTGCTTCCTCTTGATTGCGCCTATCTCGACTGCGGTTGGCATTGGATCGACTTGATTCTTGAAGGGCACGTTGCACCTCAAGAGCTTGTGCTTCACGTAGTTGTTGTTCTTGATGTTCAGCCTCGGCGTCTTATTCGTCTTGATGTTGTCATGCTCGCTCTTCCTCTTGAAGATGTTGACATTGCCTTTCTTGTACTTGTGCAAGAGGGACCTGGTTTTGTCGATGACGATGTTCTTGCTTGTTGAATTGCTCTTGTGGATGATCGCCGTGTAGAGGATTACGATATGCTTGACAGTCTTGACGCGCGGCTCGACGTAGAGTGTTTGATGTCGGTGTACTTAAGCCGGAGAAGGTGTCGTCGGTGTGCCGATTCGAACGGCGTCTTGAGTAGGAAGAAGTGGAAGAATGGCGGTTCACCAACAAGGCACGAATCTCGTCCATTCTTGCATCGTTCTCATGTTTGTGAGCATCGAGCTTGTTGTCAAAGTAGTCTCTTGTTCATTGCTTGGAGAGTCGCAAGTCGGTGGCGAGATTGTCGATGCAGTCATTCATTGCTTGGTCTTCTTGATACAAAGCTTGCTGTGCATCGAAGATGTGGCTCTTGGTGACATAGGATGACATGTCGTCATCTTGCTCGATGAAGAGTGGGTTGGTAGAAGAAGTTGGCCTATCCATCATTCCAAGCAAATATGCGAGTCGGATAAAGAGAAGAACTTATACCAAATGTACCTTGACCGATGTTGAAGATGGATCAATGATCACTCAAATGTGGAGCAAGGAAATAGCACAACTTGTACCAATTCTTGTCGGTTATCACACCTACACACGTAAAAGCTTATGGTGGAGCTCGGTTAGGATGGTGTCACAAAATTTGATGCAATAGTTAGTGAGGCTCAATAATGTTGGAAAAGATGCACAAATTTGCAAATGCAACAAGTAGACCAATAGCAAGATGTGGTACACGGAAACACACACGCAAATAGATAAGTGGGGTCGTACAACGAAGAAATGAGCCAAAATGTGGAAACCACGAAAATGCTCTTGTTGCACAACACTAGAGAGACACTAGCACGATTGCACAATAGGAGGATACGAAACTTGTGCACAACCTACTAAGCAAAAATGCAATGACTTCTATCCCAAGTATGCTATATGTATGGTATTCCAACGGTGTGATCCAAGATGATCGAATATGACAATCTTAATGTAGTATGATGCTATGGTTCTTGCTTATAAGCTCTTTGCTTATCTTTCCCTCTTTGCTTAAAAGCTTGTTTGGCTCTTTCACTTTTGAGCTCTTTTCTCATGCAGAACTTTACGAACCAAGAAAGCAATTGTGTATATGTAGAGATAACTTTGTGACACAAAAGATGATACCAAGATATGCACCACTATGATATTGTATGTATGCTATGGAGAGTGTTATCACTAATGTGCACAAGTCACGTTGCCGGCAATACTCAAAGGCTAGTATCGACGGGAAAGCAACGTGAAAGTAAGGCCATGGTGGTTATCAATACCATGAATGGATATCACGATACCAAGATAAAGTAGAGGTTACCGTACTTGCTTACGGTCGAGGTGTCAAAATTGTGTAGAGGTCGATGTCGATGATGAATATGAGCAGCGGTGTAGTCGTCGTCGAACCGTCCCTAAGTAGCCAAAACACGTTAGGAAACGGAAACCGCAACTCAAAACTCAAAGACTAAAATGTGTCAAAACTTGTCGGAGTGCGAAACGGGTGAGCTATGGCGGTTGCGGAAAGCGGTGGTGGCATGCAAGTGCGTATGCAGAAGTGCCTGTGGAATGGTGGGGAAACCGAACTAAAAATATTCAGTTTCGTCAGGGATGGTCGGAAGACCGATGGTGGTCGGACGAACGGAAGTCGTCGGACGTCCTGTGACGGTCGGACGTTCGGTGCCTGGGCGATTTCTAGCACGGGATGAACTCGGGATTTCGAGATGGGGATGGCGAAAATTGTCAAATCCGAGCGAATATGTGGATGGAAATGGTGGAGATGATGGGGGAAAGCTAGATCCACACGTGGCAAAGCAAATCCGTGGATCAAATCCAACAAAACTTCATCATACCAAGAAATCACAAAAAAAATTTGGGGCTATTTTTGGTGGGGATTTTTGGATTAGGACGAAAAACAACAAAATCAAGCTAGAAAACAAAGGGCAGGGCTCCAAAAACATGATCGACGTGGCTCATGATACCAAAGATGATGTAGGGTAGAACCCTAGATGCCCGGTCTTTCACATTTGGAGGGAATCCTACCAAGAACACAAAGAACACAAGAGGGGAAAACGAGGGTAACACGAGAGAAATCACTCAACCAACAAGAGATGGTCACACACATGCTAGATCCTCGAAACACAAAGAGATACACGATCCGAATCCAACAAGGGACGATACATAGGGTAACCGGTTATTCTTCATGAGGAGAGGGGCCTTGAATCCAAGTGGATCTTCTCCGAAGAGGCACATTCTCTCTCGGAGGAGCAGATCCGATCGGGGTCGGTCGTCCGGTCGTCCGAAAGTCTCCATTCTTCTGATGTTTTGGCTTGGGTGTGGTGGTGGCAGTCCTCCGGGCGCTGGGAGGTGTCGGACGTCCGGTCGGTGTCGATCGTCTGGCCGCTGTAGCGTGCAAAGGCTGGGACTTGGCTGGTCGGTTGGAGCCTCCAGGCGTCGGAATCCAAGAGGCGTCAGTCGTCCGATGAGTGGGAGTTTCGAGCGGTCCTTCTTCTTGTCCATTGAACTTGGTGTCCTCGCCGCCTTGTCCGTTAGGTGCAGCTGGTCCATGGCTTCCCTCCAAATACCTGATCCCACATAGGGTCTCCGCATGAGGTAGTAGCCATGTTTCATAGGTAGAAAGTGGTAGTTTGGAGAGGAGCGAGTTCATCTTATCTTCGATAGCTTTTTCTCGAGCTCTTGTCATTGGTCCAAGTGGTGTAGTGGGAGATGTAGACACGTCCATGGGGATGATCGTGGGATGCTCCGCATCACACCACCTCCACTATCTGCCAGGAAAACACCTTCTGGTCCTGCACAAAGCTCTTCTTCATCCATGGCATCAACAGGGCAAACACATGATATTATTTGTCGTCATTGCAAGGGTGGAGGTGAAAGTGCTAGTGATCGACTAGGAGGGGGGGGGGGGTTGTGAATAGGCGATTTTGTGAAAGCCTTCAAAACACGGTGGCCTTGAAGACAAACAGGTAAACTGAGCCTATATAGTAAGCAATGAAATGAAGACTACACTAGGCCAACATTAGTCAAGCATACAATACAGTGAAAGCACGAAGACTAACTGCAACTAGGAAGGCAGGATCAGAATGGAAGATAGTACGAAGCTAAATAGATATAACTCTTCACATAATGAAGTCAAATGAATCAGGCAGGCAAGCTATGACTTCATGAAGACATACTTGAAAGTATGGAGAGTAGAGGATAGAACCACTAGCTTGGCAAAGACAAGAATTTGGTAGACTAGTTCCAGTTGCTGTGACAACTGTACGTCAGGTTAGGGAGGCTGAGATTGAACTCAAAAGACTGTGTCTTCACCTTATTCCCCTTGAGCTAAGGACACCCAGTCCTCTCCCAATCACTCTGGTAAGTCTTCAAGGTAGACTTCCAAACCTTCACAGACTTCGTTCACCGGCAATCCACAATGACTCTTGGATGCTCAGAATGCGACGCCTAACCGGCTGGAGGATTCATAGTCCTCAAGTGTAACAAGTCTTTAGATCACGCAGATAGAAAGACTTCAGTGATGCCTAACACTCTTTGGCTCTCGGTGTTTTGGGCTTTGTCCCCGTAAGGATCTCTCTCTCAAATGCTCCGGAGGTGGGTTTCTCTCAATCGACAAAAGCCATGCACTAACTCTGAGAAGCCACCAATTTATGGTGTAGGGGGTGGGCTATTTATAGCCAGGAGGCAATCTGACTTGATATGTCCGAAATGACCCTGGGTCACTAAGGAACTGACACGTGTCCAACGATCAGATTTCAAACACACGCGACAGCTTGGCTTGGGCTACAAGCAAAGTTGACTCATCCAGCTCTGGATAAGGTTTGCTCTCATTGTATTTGCTCAAAGACATATGATTTGGTTGAGCATCACATCAGTCACTCTGACTTTGTTCACTTGGACCCCACTTAATAGTACGGTGGTTCCTATGACTCAATAAAGAAGAAAGGAAACTACGAAACAACTATGTCTTTGCACTCCATAGTCTTCAACTAAATATCTTCACGTGTCATAATCTTTGTCGTAAATGTCTTCATGAACCACCATTGTCTTCAATGTCTTCACACATTTTTAGGGATCATCTCTGGTATTTAAACCGATTCAATGAGGGACACTACCAGTGGCAGAGCTATGTGTGCTCCTGGGGGTGCTGTGGCCCCCCAACCTAAGTAAAAAAGTGTGAATGGATTTTTTTAGAGGGTTTAGATGAGTATAAATTTAGTATTTGTCCCCCTCGGGTCCGCCAGTTTTACCTTTTGCCCCCTAGACTTTCTTCCTAGCTCCGCCAGTGGACACTACATGTGTTATCTTGCAATTTTCACAAACACATTTGTCCCTGTACCACGTTTGTCGTCAATACTTCAAAACCAACTAGGGGTGGCACCAGATGCACTTACAATTTCCCCCTTTTTGGTGATTGATGACAAACTGGTTGAGGTTTTCAACAGGGATAAAAGTATGTGAAAGTACAGATTTGTAAGCATTGTCTTCATACATATAAAGAGGCTCCCCCTGAAGATGGGCATATAAATAGTTTGCTTTTGAATGCAAATGCACATGACAGGTTTTACTTTGTGGAGGCCATCTTCAAAGTATGAAGACAATTCATCATGCATATAAAAAGATAATGAAGATAATGATATGCATAATGGAAAATGGACGTATGCAGAATGACTACATGCAGAATTTATCATCGCATCACAAAGTGGCAGCAAGAGTAGCAGAAGACCATCAAGTTTAAGTGTTACAACTCAAAAGCCAAAAGTTCCAGAACGAGAGTTGTAAGAACTTAGCAAAAATTAAGCAACCACCCATATGGACCCGCTTGAAGACTATCAACTCATATGCTTCTCCCCCTTTTGTCAGTAATGCCCCAAAAGGTTTGAAGACATAGAGTATCTACTCGTTCCCAGGTGGATACGAAGTTGGAGCAGCAGGGTCGACGTTGGAGTTTGGTGGTGCAGACGGGCCTGGTGAAGCATCATGATGCAGTGTAGTTAAAACAGGCGCATCTTCTTCATCGACGACTCCCGCAACAATAGTTGAAGCCGAAGATGAGCACTCAAAATCTTCTATGGAGGGTGTGCGACGCCAACTTGCATTTTGAGGAGGCCTGGAGTCAAACTTGAAATTCTTAGTGAAGCCATCCACGCGAAGATCATCTTCAGTGCAGAGCAAGGTGAGACTCTTCCAGGACCGCCGACAGGCTTCATGGGCTACAAACGAGTTCTTAGTGTCCAAGTTGCGAATGCGATTGACATCCACCAAGATACTTTGCATCTGATGCTTTAGCCAGTCATGATGTCTGTCCTGCTTTTGATGTAAAGCCACCAGAAGCTCTCGGTCATTAAGAACACGAGGACGCTTCTGAGGCCTTTGAGCTATGGTGCTTGCAGTGGCTTCAGTATTGGCACGGTGCGATAGACGCAAATTGCCAGCCAGATGATAAGCAGGAGTTGCATCATTGGGCACATGAACACCTTCAATGGGTTGTGTGAAGCTTTGGAATTCAGCATTCTGAAGATGGAGGGGCTTCTTGGCAGGCTCGGGGTAGATGGCTTCAACAGACATATCAACATCAGGCAGAAAGACAATGTGGTTGCACGCTGAAGGCCGATAGTCAATAGGTGAATGCCGCTTAATCAAGCGCATCACCCATGGAGCATAAAACTTCAGACCAAACAGATCAATCCTAGAAGTAGCAAGTTGTCTGATGAAGAAATCCTGGGAGTTGAATCTGATGCCATTGATGATATAGAATACCAAAGTCTTCATGGTGCCTTCAAGTTTGGCTTCAGAAGAATGGCCTTTGATGGGCCAGAGAGTACGCCTCAGAATGTGATACACTGTGCGTGGTAGGTACTCAAGGTCCTTAACAAAGAACTCCTTTGGATATTCAGCGTCTTGGGGCAATGGCTTCAGCATGCTAAGCATTTGGCTCATGTTTGGCTCTGGCTTTTGAAATATGCTCTGCAGTTCATTCTGATGAAGTGAACAACCAGGTTCGTATAACTCACCTGGAGTGGGTAGGGAAGTAGCTCAATGATATCCCGAGCTTTGGCTTCATGATGTACATCACCTGTCATCCACTCAAGGATCCAAGTCTTCGGATCCCTGTTGTAGACTCTAATGTGTAGGGTGGCATAGAACTGCAGCAGAAGCTCTTCATTCCAGTGTTCCTTATCAGTCACAAAAGCTAGAAGACCAACATCCCTAAAGTAGTCAAGGGCTTCTTCCAGACATGGCAGCCCAGCCATAGCATCACAATCCAGACGTTTGTGCGGAAAAAATCCCGTCTTGATTGTACAGAATGCAAGAGAAATAGATTCGCTGTTGATGGCTCCAAAATCCGTCAGAGGAGATCTTTGGCTTCTTGTATGGGTTCTTGGCGCTGTCAAAGAAGGTATTGTGGTCTCTGAAGTTGAGCACGCTAAATGAGCCTTGTGTAGTGACAACACTTGGAAGCCTAGGCAGATGTGGCTTTGGATTTTGAACTTGGGGCCTTTGCTCCACATGATAATCATACTGGGGTCCTGGAGTAGTAGGAGGACCACAATTGGCCATCAGACTATGACAAGCTAACCTTCACGATTGAAGGCCCTTTCCATGGTATGAGGCTGCGGTGGAGGAACATCACCATCTATGGTGATTTGCATCACTGTGGCTTCAGCATTCACATTTGCTTTAGGCTCCACATTGTCTTCAACCATGACAGGGTCATTGGCTTCAGTGGCGTTGTTTGTGGCAGCCTCAGTGTTTTCAACCTCCATCTGTTCAACGACTGGAGGGTCGGGCACGATCACATTCTCTTCAAGAATGACTTGATCAGTAGTAGGGGGTTTGGCTTCTCTTTCTTCTTCTCTTCTTTCTTCTTCGACTGATGCAGTCGGAATGTCTTCAGCAGCTTTAGCTTCAGACTCTTGAGCAATTGCAGAAGGATTTGCATCAGGGAACACTTGACGTGCCACTGAGCTAGATTGTTGTGAATCTTCTTCTGGAATGGTCGACATGGAGACAAGTGGCCTGAGACCTTTGTGAAGCCTGCGAAACGCTGGTGACGCCTTTGGAGATGGAGTGGTCTCCATGTAATTGTCATCATCAAGCACCGAAGAGGTGACTTGAGCAGGTGGAGTACGGGGTGTTTCATATTGTACTAGGGTATCTTCTTGTTGGCGCTCAGCCCATGAGTCATCTTGAGCAATTGGTGTCAATGGACGACCAATGCTAATGTATTCACTGCTCGCAGGAGCAGGCGATGATACCAACTGGGGCTCGAGCTGAGGAAGGACTTCATCATCATGCACATTGTCTTCATGACCAATGTCTTCAGCTGCGTTGGGGTCAACAGCTGGAACTTCTTCAGTTTCTGGAGCCTTTGTCATAGCACGCTCGTGGATGATGAGACGACGCTCGCGATTTGCAGAGGCAGGGTAGGCAACAAAAATGGGTTCAACTATGAGGGGCTCTGGGGTAGCAACATGCTCTTTCCTTGAAGACTTAGAGCCTTTTGTCTTCAACTTTTTCTTTGAGGGAGCATCATCAGATGTATCCTGGTGCTTCCTCTTCCTGGCTTCGGCTTCAGCTTGCCTGGTCTTCTTGAGCTCAGAAGCACCAGAGGGGACCTTTGGCTTCGATCCAGTCATGCTGGCAGGGAAGACAATGCTGGGTTGTCCCAGCCTTGGAGCATCAGGATTAGCTTCAGCAGGCTTCTTGTTCTTCTTAGCAGCCATTCTGGGGTCGATGCCAGGTCGCCCAAGAGCTTTCCTCTTTTCAACTTCATTGTGTGCTTGTACACATTTCTGTGCATAAGCCTTTATGCGTTCTCGAGAGCCTTTGGCTTCTTCACGCTTCTTGTGAAATTCAGTCTTGAGGTCATGCAACATCTTCTTGAAAATTTGTACATCTGCCACATTGAGCTTGTGCATATGCTTCTTGAAATGCGCCTTCTCATAATCAATCTTGTTTTTGAGCTGGACAATTTTCTGAGCCAAGGCCAATTCATTAGCAATGGCTCCATGGAATGTGACGCTGATGCCCACTGGCAGCTGCAGGCTGTCAATGCTGATGCTCTGGTCGTGAACCATTCATCAATGAAGTTATTTAGTATTTCAACATCAAAGAGGGGCAGATCACTAAAGATCTCCACCTCTTGCTTGCTCTTGATCAGCATCTCTAGAGCTTCATCACCAAGATCATCATCACTTGACAGATCAATGGTGTCTTCCTCGTTATGCAGAACAACAACAGGTGTGAGGGGTTGCCCAGAAACCTTCTTGAGCAATTGCTTCTTGGTCCTCTTGGACACACGAGACAAATCTTCAGATTGCACACTGGATTCAGGAGGTCCAGTTTTCATAGGCTTCTTGGTCGAAGCTTTCGGAGCAGCAAGAGCAGAAGGCTTTGAAGCTTTAGCCTTTTTCTTCTGCTTCGGTGGTGATGGAGCATCATTAGAGTCTGCCTCTTTAGTAGATTTCACCACTGTAGCTCTCTGGGCAGCAATATGGGACAAAAGCCCATCGAAGTTGGCAAAGGGTCCAACTTTGTTCTCATTGGCTTCACGAGTACCATATGACCTTGGAGCATAGGTGCCAGGGTTGAAGTTGTGGCCAAATTCCTTCTGGTTCTTAACATCAGAATCTTTTGCAAACTGAAGGTTGCGCTTGAAGATATTGTCGTCACGACACCATAAGAGAGATGATGGGTCGACATTCTCAGGCTGAGGTCCTCGGACCATGCAAGGATATAACTCCTGATCAATAGCTTCAACCTTTGTCTTCGGTACCAAATTTCTGTACAGACAATCACCCCATGGGCACTTGATAGCATTTTTCTTAGCGTATTCAGGTGTCACAAACCTGAATTTAAACCACTGCTCTACCCAATATCTTCGGATCCATTGGATCTAGTTCTTGCGCTGTGTGTAGCTCTCTTCAGGGTCAGACTTGTAGAGTTCATATAGATCTGCATACAAGTCCAGTGCTTTTTTGCCAAGGTGTTTCCTTCCTTCCTTCCGTGCAGACTTCTCAGAAGCCATTATATTTAGACAGATAGGCTTCAAAACAGTGAAAGGCTTCCGTCTACTTGTCAAGCAAGAACTGGCTTCAAGAGATTCAATGTGTCGCTGTAAGAATTCTGCAAATGAATGCAGACTATGAGAACCAAGGGATTCTCCCACGGACATGTACCTGTGACAGCATTAGAGATGCGAGGGAAGGGGAAGAGGTCATATGTATTCTCAGAAGGTTTTGAAGGTAAATCAGTTTAGAAGACATTGACCTCATAGTGCAAAGACATTCACTTATTGAAGGAAGTTGGTTTTCGATTTGTATGAATCCACGAATAGGTACAAGTGAGGAATCTAACTAGTTTTGACGTATAAGTGAACATACTTTGCAATACATGAGATTCAGAAAGAGACAGATCCAGATTTGGAAGTGTATAAACCACTTTTGGTTGAAGTGGATGGATTTGACAGATCAAAAAGACCATAAAAAGTGAGATTTAATTACCACAGACGAACTGCTAGATGAGGTAGAAGGGAGGCCGAGCAGTCCAATCTCCCGCACCCTAACTTGGCGGCGGAAGACACCTACGGCGGTAGCGGCAGAGAGGACGAGGTCCGCGGCCGGCGTGAGGACGGTGTGGAAGAAGTCACGACAACTAAGCGCTTCGTCTCTTGCGTCGACGCGAGCTAGCGGTGGCGCTAGGGTTTGAGCGAGATGGCGAGGTGGAAGATGAGATATTGGCCGCGAGGGGGCGAGTATTTATAGGAAGGAGGAGGGCGGCACAACGCAATTACACAGGTGCCCCTAGCGGTTCACACCTGAAGGACATGTGGCATGCATGCAACTTATCAGGAGTTGATCTATGTTCCCACGCACGCCTGGATTGTCGGGTGGTCGTTCTGGCTTCTCCAGTTTTCAGGCAAAGGATAAGACATTAAAAGCAGCTTTGAAAGTGTGTCTCTGTATCTTCTGCTGACAAGGACACAAAGAAGATATTCGACAAGTGTCAACAAAATGCATATGACTTAGACAGAAAGAATTTGAGGGAGTAGCACAGAAGGGATTCGGGTCCGATCACATTCACTTAGGTCAGAAAAATGGCAACGTGAAGACATGGCTATAAGTGAATGCTATAGAGGATAGAACACACACACACACACATACA
>NC_057801.1:379295193-379319326 GCF_018294505.1 Triticum aestivum
GATCCTGGGATAAGAATAGTTATTTGGATCACAGCCAGCTCTATACAGAGAGCGAGCCGATACTCCCGAACTTGCAAAACCAACAACTAAAAAAAGAAAAAAAAACACCAACACACCAGGCCATGAACTGCCCACTCTCCCACCCGACCCGACCTTCTGGCGTGGCCTCCCCCCGCCTCCTCCTGGAACCAGCGCCACCGACCTGCCTCCTTCCGGCCCGCCGACGACCTCGCCCTGCCCTACCGATGCTGCCTCCTTCCGGCGTGCTGCCGACCTCGCCCCAGCTCGACCGACCTCCCATCAACCTTGGTGGGTGACCGCCGGACCTCCGCTGCCGCGCGCCTAAGCTCTCCTTCTTCCTTCTCCTCACCCACTCATCGGCGCAGTAGCGCCCAAAATCCTACGCGCATCCCCATGCCGGAACCGGGGCCTGGAACCCATATCCGTCGACCAAGCTCAGGTTTATCTGGGCTGCTACAACTAGTGGTGCGCCGGACACGTCTAGCCGTGTCCGTGGTCTTGACGACTGATCATTTATTCGGGTTGGGGAGGCCGTTCAGTGGTCGGCTGCTAGAGCCGCCACACATTCTTTCGCACACAAGGAACGCTCTGCATTTCCGCTAATTGTGAGGACGCCACATGGATCGGTCATCTTAAGTTTAAGATAAGTGTAATGCAGAACTGCATTGAGACGAGCAAAGGCCGTTCTTCCAAGTAGTTCATGGTAGCCTCTTCGGAATGGAGCGATGTCGAAGATTTATTCTTCGCTTCGGAAGTTGTCGGGCGAACCGAATACAACATCTAGTATTAGAGAGCTCGTGCAGCGGGCTTGTATGCCTGGTATTACTCCTTTAAAGGTATTATTGCTTTTGCTAATTTTTGACGGGTCTATCCCCATCTTGCAGACAGTGTCCTGATATATCAGATTAAGACTACTGTCGCCGTCCATGAGGACTCGGGTGAGATGGTATCCGTCAATTATTGGGTCGAGCACCAAGGCAGCCGAACCTCCATGCCGGATACTAGTCGGATGATCCCTACGATCAAAAGTGATCGGGCAGGCCGACCATCGGTTGAATTTGGGGGCGACGGTTTCTACAACGTATACGTCTCGGAGTGCGCGTTTGCGCCTCCTCTTCGGTATGTGGGTTGCGTAAATCATGTTCACTGATTTGACCTCTGGTGGAAAATTTTTCTGTCCCCCAGTGTTCGGCTGGCAAGGTTCGTCTTCGTCTTCACTTGGTGGCTCCCTCCCCTTGTGTTCGACGTTTAGCTTGCCGGCCTCCTTGAAGATCCATCATTCTCTTTTGGTGTGATTCGCAGGTTTCTCTAGGGTGCCATGAATCTGACATGATCTATCTAGAATTTTTTTAGGCTGGATGGTCCATCTCTGCTGCCTTTAAATGGCTTTTTCTGTTGACCGGGCCGAGATCCCCTGAATCCGGCGTTTACCGCCGTGTTGTCTGGGCTGTCTTCATTGTTTCGACACTTGTTTTTACTGCGTCGCGGCTTCCCATTGTCGTCCCTGATTTTGGATGTGCCTGGGTCGCTGGTGCCGCTGCGGGCCAACCAACTGTCCTCGCTCGTGCAAAATCGGGTCATAACGCTTGTTAGGGCTGCCATTGTCCTTGGCTTTTCCTTGCCGATGTGTCTGGCGAGCCATTCGTCCCGGACACTGTCCTTGAAAGCCGCTAAAGCTTTGGCGTCCGGGCAGTCGACGATTTGGTTCTTCTTGGTGAGAAATCTGTTCCAAAGCTTACGGGCTGACTCCTCGGGTTGTTGGATTATGTGACTTAAATCATCTGCATCTGGGGGTCGGACATATGTCCCTTGAAAATTAGCCCTGAAAGCATCGTCTAGTTCCTCCCAACTTCCAATGGAATTTTCGGGGAGGCTTTTCAACCAGTGCCGAGCTGGTCCTTTCAACTTGAGGGGTAGGTATTTGATGGCGTGGAGATCGTCTCCACGAGCCATGTTGATATGAAGAATGAAGTCCTCAAGCCAGACAGCAGGGTCTGTTGTTCCGTCGTATGCCTCGAAGTTCACGGGTTTGAACACCTCTGGAAATTCATGATCCAGTACCTCATCGATGAAGCACAGGGGGTGCGCGGCACCCCTGTATTTTGGCTTCCGACGGATGTAATGTTCCGTGTTGATTCCGAGCTGGTATTCGATCAGTATAGTTGTTTTGGTGGCTGTGATCCTGCGCCGGAGCGCGCTTGCTGGATCCATAGATGGACCTGGCCATACCGGCTTTTTTGTCCGGGTGCTCACATAAGTCGTGTGCTGACTTGTGTGCAGCGTCCATAGCCGCCCAATCGCGACCACGAGGTGGTCGGTCCGGCAGATCAACCGTATTATTTTTTGGCAGGATGGGCTTTGTAGCCTCGTCGTTGAATTCGGCCAGCAGCTTGCGCTTTGGGTAGCTCTTTGTGTGGCAATCGCCACCCTATTTTTCGTCAGTGTCGAGCACTTTGTTCCATCTGCGGTTGAGTGTATCCTGCGCGGGCTTAAGCCTTTGCTTCTGCTTCTTCAAGCTCCTCGCAGTGGCGATAAGCCTTTTGTGGAGGTTCTCTTGTTCCAAGTGCTTTTCCGGGATGATGAATGCATCGTCGTCCAGACTGTTCTCCTCTCCGGAGACAGGTTGATGAGTTTCACCCTCAGCATCACTGTGATTGGATAGCGGCCCCGGACTAGGTTCGCCGTCCCCTGGCTCATCCTGCTCCATCGCTGGGTCCATGGGGTTGTTGTTACCTTTAGAGTCATCCGGGGTATTATTATTTCTTGTGTCGTTATTGTTGTTTTTGCTGTGGCGGGATTTCGAGCGGCACCGCTGACGTCGGCTCTTTGGTTGCTTCTCAAGAGGATCTCAAGAGGATTATCCTCTGTTGCATCCTTCCGTTCTTAGCCATTGTTTAATTTGGGTGTGTCCACCATGTATATATCATATGATGAGGTGGTTGTCCAGCGCCCTTTGGGCGGTGGTTCCTGTTCTTCTTCGGCATCGTTGTCCATACCTTCGATGTCTTCGAAATCGAAATCAAGCATGTCGGTTGAGTCGTCGACAGTGGCTATTAAGTGGGTGGTGGGTGGGGAGCGAATTTCTTTGTCTTCTACTTCTGACTCAAGCCGGACATAGTTCGGCCAAGAGTCTCCTGACAGGGAGAGAGATTTCAGTGAATTTAGCGTGTCGCCCAAGGGTGAGTGCTAAGAGATATCCATGGAGGTAAACTCCATGATCGGTGCCCAATCAGATTCGATAGGCACAAATGCGGCGCGGTTCAGAGCCTATTACTGGGGACGAGTCCGAGGGTCCGATGACACAGACCTCATTGGAGGCAAAGTCTGTGTTCGGCACTATCGCCGATGAGTGTGCGGCCTCCGTGGCAGGGTCTATCCACCTGTCCTTGGGCAACACGGTCTTCTTCGGATTTAGAGTCGAACACCGTCTGATAGCAGATCTAAGTCATGCTCATCGTGACTGTTTGGTGCGCCTGTCATGGGCTTGAATCCGTCGAAGATCAAGTCTCCACGGATGTTGGCGGTGTAGTTCAGGCTTCCAAACCTGACCTGATGGCCAGGGGCGTAGCTATCAATCTGCTCCAGATGGCCAAGCGATTTGGCCCGCAGCGCGAAGCCTTTGAATACGAAGATCTGTCAGGCAAGGAAAACCTCACCCTGGATCGCATCATTGTGGATGACTGAAGGAGCCATCAAGCCTTACCGTGATGACATAGTGGAACTCTCAATGAAAGCACCAATGTCGGTGTCAAAACCGGCGGATCTCGGGTAGGGGGTCCCGAACTGTGCATCTAAGGCTAATGGTAATAGGAGGCGGGAGACACGATGTTTACCCAGGTTCGGGCCCTCTCTATGGAGGTAATACCCTACTTCATG
Source organism: Triticum aestivum (assembly GCF_018294505.1). Taxonomy (NCBI): domain Eukaryota; kingdom Viridiplantae; phylum Streptophyta; class Magnoliopsida; order Poales; family Poaceae; genus Triticum; species Triticum aestivum. The sequence continues at coordinate 379,299,091 of NC_057801.1, forward strand.
CTTGATTGATCTTGATGATATGAGTATTACAAGAGTTGATCTACCACGAGATCGTAGAGGCTAAACCCTAGAAGCTAGCCTATGATTATGATTGTTGTTGTCCTACGGACTAATCCCTCTAGTTTATATAGACACCGGAGGGGGCTAGGGTTACACATAGTCAGTTACAGAGAAGGAAATCTACATATCCGAATTGCCAAGCTTGCCTTCCACGCAAAGGAGAGTCCCACCCGGACATGGGATGAAGTCTTCAATCTTGTATCTTATTAGTCCAACAGTCCGGCACAAGTACATAGTCCGGCTGTCCGAGGACCCCCTGATACGTCTCCAACGTATATATAATTTTTGATTGTTCCATGCTATTATATTACCCCTTTTGGATGTTTATGGGCTTTATTTTACACATTTATATCATTTTTGGGACTAACCTACTAACCGGAGGCCCAGCCCTTATTGCTGTTTTTTTGCCTATTTCAGTATTTCAAAGAAAAGGAATATCAAACGGAGTCCAAACGGAATGAAACCTTCGGAAGCGTGATTTTTGGAACAAACGTGATCCGAAGAGCTTGGAGTACAAGTCAAGAAGCTTCCGAGGGCCCCATGAGATAGGGGGCCGTGCCCCCCCTGTAGGGCGCGCCCCCTGTCTCATGGGCCCCTCAGGCGGCCACCGACGTACTTCTTCCTCCTATATATACCTACGTACCCCGAAAACATCCAAGAGCACCACGAAACACAATTTCCACCGCCGTAACATTCTGTATCTGCGAGATCCCATCTTGGAGCCTTCGCCGACACTCTGCCGGAGGGGGAATCAACCATGGAGGGCCTTCACATCAACATCCTTGCGCCTTCGATGAGTTGTGAGTAGTTTACCATAGACCTACGGGTCCATACTTCTTAGATAGATGGCTTCTTATCTCTCTTTGGATCTCAATACAATGTTCTCCCCCTCTCTTGTGGAGATCTATTCGATTTAAACTCTTTTTGCGGTGTGTTTGTCGAGATCCGATGAATTGTGGGTTTATGATCAAGTTTATCTATGAATAATATTTGAATCTTCTCTGAATTCTTTTATGTATGATTGAGTTATCTTTGCAAGTCTCTTCAAATTATCAGTTTGGTTTGGCCTACTAGATTGGTCTTTCTTGCCATGGGAGAAGTGCTTAGCTTTGGGTTCAATCTTGCGGTGTTCTGACCCAGTGACAGAAAGGGTTGGAAGACACGTATTGTACTGTTGCCATCGAGGATACCAAGATGGGGTTTATATCATATTGCATGTGTTTATCCCTCTACATCATGTCATCTTGCTTAATGCATTACTCTGTTCTTATGAACTTAATACTCTAGATGCAGGCAGGAGTCGGTCGATGTGTGGAGTAATAGTAGTAGATGCAGGCAGGAGTCGGTCTACTTGTTATGGACGTGATGCCTATATATATGATCATGCCTAGATAATCTCATAACTATGCGCTTTTCTATGAATTGCTTGACAGTAATTTGTTCACCCACCGTAATACTTATGCTATCTCGAGAGAAGCCTCTAGTGAAACCTATGGCCCCCGGGTCTATCTATTATCATATTTGCTTTCAATCTACCTTTATTTGCATCTTTACCTTTTGCATCTATATTATAAAATACCAAAAATATATTTATCTTATCTTACTATCTTTATTAGATCTCACTTTCGCAAGTGGCCGTGATGGGATCGACAACCCTTTTATTGTGTTGGTTGCGAGTTCTCAGTTTGTTTGTGTAGGTGCGTGGGACTTTTGAGGACCGCCTACTGGATTGATACCTTGGTTCTCCAAACTGAGGGAAATACTTACGCTACACTTTGCTGCATCACCCTCTCCTCTTCGAGGAAAGCCAACGCAAGCTCAAGACGTAGCACCCCCTAATCCAGGACTCCCTCACCCCTCACTCCAGACGATTGCTTGGTGCACCATAAGAATCTTATGATACTCTCCGATGTTTTCCTGAGACCCTTGTGTCCTTCGCTGTTGCGACCCCTACCACCAATAAATACTTGTGGGTAACATCCTACATTTGTTGTTCATACCTTCATCCCCAGTTGTTGTTGTTATTGCAAGATGCCCCGAATAACTCTCTGTTGTCCTGAGAATCCGTTGAGCCTAGTGCCTTGCAGTTCTTTGCCAAAAGAATACCCCTACGGATAATTACTCGCGCTCGCCGAGTATCCTTTCATCCACAGTTGTTCATGTGTTTCACAAATTTCTTTGGAATGCTATTCGATCTTCAGAAAATTCTCAGCAGCCTATTACTCTTGTTCATCCTTACTTTCTTACATTATGGTTACTTCCATATGTCTAGCAAAGTTCATTAGCATCCTTGGCCCTCGCAATTTTGAGCATTTGATTCGATATATTTTTGAATGCTCGCAATCATCAGTCACAATTAGAATTCTTCCCTTCGGCTCAGACGTCACACCGAACATGAGCTGGTGTTCGACAAATCAAAACTTGATTGATTGTCGATCTATGTATATTCAACTTACTTGTCTTTGATCAGAGCCTCTGCTTCTGATCCCCCAATTTGGAATTCGTAATTCCGTTACGTTTCAGCTAGAATTAGTCAGTTGTTTCTATAGTCTGATCTTCTTGCATCATTTCTTCTTCTGGTTGAGTATCGTTGCTCACATCAGATCCCTCATGGACCACCATATCCTTTATTGGATTTTATCCGACAACGTCTTCTTCTTTTTTCAATAACCTTCTGAGCCTTTCCTCGGATACATAATGCTTTTGGTAAATTGTATCTTCTGCTTTCGCAACCATACTCTGCTTTCGGGCTTGAGTTATTTTACTGGTGAAGTTTGTGGTATATGACCCTAAGATGCCCCTATGGGTTGAATCTATGTCTTCCCTAAATCCTTCTGTACCCGAAGATTATGCAGGTTATATCTACGAAAGTGCAACTATCCCTGGGTGGTTTTGGTAATTCCTAACAACATATAGCTCATTGAGCTAATGCTACCGCGGAAGAGTTGAAGATGCTGCAATACAATGCTGTAATACAATATCGCAGTTATGATGATGGAAGCAGGAGCACACCTAGCAATTTGCCAAAATAAGCCACCAGTACAAGGAAGAAGAAAACCTCAGATTCTGAAGATGAGGACTATATTTTTGTTGAGGATGAGGCCACTTCTAAGAAGAAGGTGCTGAAAAAGGAATATCGCACAACTGCTACCACAAAGCCAGGCTTGAAAAAGAAGGCACCTGCCAGGAGAATGCCCACTTCCAAACCTAGGAAGGTTGCCACTGGTGAAACCATGAAGTTCACCATTGAGTCAGATGAAGAAGCTGCTGGCCAAGATAAGAAGAAGAAGAGAGTGAGAACTACTACTACCAAAGTCCTTCGCAAGCCCTCTATGAGGAGAGATTCTGGTGAGGAAGAAGAAGAGGAAGAGGATGCTGCACCAGCTCCTAATGCTCAGAAGCTAATGGGAGATGCAATCAGGTCAGGGGCTGCTCCATCTAAGCCTAAAGCTGCTCCTAAGGCTGCTGCTCCAGCACCAAAGCCTAAACCCAAGAGGAACACCAAAAGTATACCTGCATCTGAGAAGAACAAGGCCCTAGTGCATGAAGCTGCTGAAGAAGAAGATGATTCTCTTGTTCTGAGAAAGTTGAAGCCCAAAATTCCTGATCACAATGATGCTCATCTAGTTGCTGAAGACATGCATATCAGAAAGGATGCTAGACCGAGATTGTGGAGACAGTCAGATCCTTATGCTGTGAGGAGAAGGACAGCAGTTGACTACAGATTCCACACAAAGGAGCAACAGGATTTCTACGAAACAATTTTGCTTGACAAGAAGCCCATTGTGTGTGACATGAGATGGATCAACTGGGACTACATCAAGAACAATGAAGCTCACTATCTAGGATTATATGACAACTTCAAGTCTTGTGGAGTAGATGACTTTGTTGCCTAGAAGCTCACCAAGTGGAATGATGAGCTCATCATGCAGTTTTACTCCACAGCTCACTTCTACCCAGATGGGAAGATTGTCTGGATGTCTGAAGGTACTAGGTACCAATTCACAGTTGAAGAATAGGCTGAGTTGCTCAATGCCCCAAAGGAATCTGAAGATGACTTGGATGTATATGCAGAGAAGAAGAAAGACCACAACTCTATGGCTCACATGTATAGAGAGATCCCAGATAAAGCTTTGGAAACTCACAAGCTTGGATCTGTACACTTCTTGTTGTCTGGTCTACCTACAATCAAATGGATACTTAGGCACACATTGCTTGCCAAGTCAGGAGATCACAAGATGATCAGAGGTCATGCTATCAACTTGCTGCACTTGTTTGATATACCTCAGAAATTCAAATTCATGTGCCTGATCGTAGAAACAATCAAGAGAACAACAACTGATCAGAAGAGGAGTTGTGGGTATGCTCCACACATTCAGGATCTCATCAACTAAAAGATGGGCACATGCACATATCTTTTGGACAAGGAGCATCTATCCCTATACCCTGAATTTGAAGATAACACTGTTGAGATGAATGAGGAGGAACCATCATCTGTGCAAGCACATGAAATGAGAGAGAAAGCAGGGGTAGAGAAAGCTGCAAAGATGCCAACTGCTGAAGAGGCATCTCAAGTGTTTCTGAAGAGCAAGCAAGATCAGCTTGGCCACTTGATTGCCTCCACCTTGAGGATTGAGAAGGGCTTGGCCACCCTGACTCAAAACCAGGAGAGCTTGGAGAGAATCATAGAGCAGAAGTTTTATGCACTTGATGTGAAGGTCACAGAAATCCAAACTGCAGCTGAGCAACTTCCGGAGGATGTGGAGGAGAAGAAGGGCAAGTCTACCACAGATGCATTTGCTAGAGTGCCCAGAGGACAGTGATCTGCTGCAGTGCCTGTTCCAAACACCAGAGCTACATCATCTGCACCACCTGCCATAGTCTCAGTGCCCCCAGCTCTAGCACCCACTCCACTAACTCCAGCTACATCAACTGATGCTTTTGTCCTTGGAGTCATCTCTACCCCACCTCATGAAGACCAAGCCTGAGAGTCGATTAGCACTATGCATTTTTGAACTTTTTGGTAACTTGTTGCCAAAGGGGGAGAAAAATGTTTAGATCATGGGCTTCAAGAGAGAGTGTTGCTTTTGATCTCTCTTTTTTTGGTGGTTGAACTTCTTTATTTGTGTGTTTGCTTGATACATTATGCCTCTTGTGAGATACTTGGATGATCATGTGTTTGATCATATGCTACCTTAATGCTTGTTGGATGACATTATCTTATATATCTTTATATGATTATTCACTCTGCTTGGTGATGAGTGCATGTGTTTAATTATTGTTATTTTGAGCGCTCCACCAAGAAGTATGTGACATGGAAGAGTGACCCATGATCCTAACTCATTGTGCATTTGCAGTCCAAAGCAAAAAATTTAAATAGTGCACAACTTTAGGGGGAGCTCTTGGTTATCACATACTTCTCAAAGCGACATTGTTTCTCAATCTTATTATCATTTGTCGAAGCTTTGATCTATATGTTGTCATCAATTACCAAAAAAGGGGAGATTGAAAGTGCAACTATCCCTGGTGGTTTCGGTAATTCCTAACAACATATAGCTCATTGAACTAATGCTATTTCGAGATAAAAATTTCAGGAAAGCTCAATGATTGGCATGGCATGGATGAGAAAAGTGGATCCCTCAAAATGCTAAGGAAAAAAGGATTGGCTCAAGCTCAAAGCACAAGAGTCTACATTTTGCTTTTAGTGATCCAAGATCACATTGAGTCTATAGGAAAAGCCAATACTATCAAGGAGGGATGAGGTGTTGCTTAATGAGTTTCTTGCTCAAAGTGCGTAGTGATATGCTCCAAAGCCCTCAACTACTTTCTCACATCCACATATGATCCAAACCAAAAGTCAAACTTGGCCCCACCAAAACCATCTATCCGACGCCACCGAGTTCAGATGTCATAGCCACTTCCACAAACCCTAGTCTTTTCGGTCTCACCGATAGGGATCTCGGTCTCACCGAGATGGGGTTGCAATCTCTCTGTTTCCTTTCATAATGTTTCAGTATAACCGAGATGAGCGATCGGTCCCACCGAGATTGCAATGCAAACTCACTGTTTCCCTTTCGTAACGTTTCGGTCTAACCGAGATGAGCGAATCGGTCCCACCGAGTGTGCCTGACCAACCCTCTATGTGTCTATTACCAAAATCGGTCTCACCGAGTTTGTGTAATCGGTCTCACCGAGATTACATTATGCCCTAACCCTAACCATAACGGTCCCACCGAGTTGACATGTCGGTCCCACCGAAAATCCAAATGGTCACATTATTTCCTAAATCGGTCCTACCGAGTTTCACGATTTGGTCCCATCGAGTTTGGTAAGTTGTGTGTAACGGTTAGATTTTGTGTGGAGGCTATATATACCCCTCCACCAACTCTTCATTCATGGAGAGAGCCATCAGAATGTGCCTACACTTCCAGCATACATTTTCTGAGAGAGAACCAACTACACTTGTGTTGAGGTCAAGATCTTCCATTCCTACCACATAAATCTTGATATCTAGCCTTTCCCAAGTTGCTTTCCACTCAAATCCTCTTTCCACCAAATCCAAATCCTGTGAGAGAGAGTTGAGTGTTGGGGAGACTATCATTTGAAGCACAAGAGCAAGGAGTTCATCATCAACACACCATTTGTTACTTCTTGGAGAGTGGTGTCTCCTAGATTGGCTAGGTGTCACTTGGGAGCCTCCGCCAAGATTGTGGAGTTGAACCAAGGAGTTTGTAAGGGCAAGGAGATCGCCTACTTTGTGAAGATCTACCCTAGTGAGTCAAGTCCTTTGTGGGCGACGGACATGGTGGGATAGACAAGGTTGCTTCTTCGTGGACCCTTCGTGGGTGGAGCCCTCCATGGACTCGCGGAACCGTTACCCTTCATGGGTTGAAGTCCCCATCAACATGGATGTACGATAGCACCACCTATCGGAACCATGGCTAAAAAATCTCCATGTCAACATTGCGTTTGCTCCCTCAAACTCCTCCCTTTACCTTCATATGTAATTGTTTTACATTCCGCTGCTATACTCTTAGAATTGCATGTGTAGGTTGATTGCTTGACTTGTGCTAAGTTGCTAAAATCTGCCAAGAACTAAAATTGGGAAAAGGCTAGATTTTTATTTGGTCAAGTAGTCTAATCACCCCCCTCTAGACATACTTTCGATCCTACAAGTGGTATCGGAGCTTTGGTCTCCATTTGCTTTGATTTCCATAGCTTTTGGTGGTCATACCCTTGGTTTCACAACCTAGGAGAGTATGGCATCTAGCGAGGGAAATTACCACCGTAGAGGTCCTTACTTTGATGGTACTAATTTTGCTAGTTGGAAGCATAAGATGAAAATGCATATTCTTGGACATAACCCTGCCGTTTGGGCTATTGTGTGTATTGGCTTGCAAGGTGAATTTCCTTGACGGGAGAGAACCAAACCGTGAAGCTACCGTGGAAGAGTTGAAGATGCTGCAATACAATGCTCAAGCTTGTGATATCCTCTTCAACAGATTGTGCCCCGAAGAATTCAACAAAATCAGCCGTCTTGAGAATGCAAAGGAAATTTGGGATATTTTGATTGACATGCATGAAGGTACCGACTCCGTCAAGGAATCCAAATTGGATGTGCTTCAAAGTCAACTTGACAAGTTCAAAATGAAGGATGGTGAAGGTGTCGCTGAAATGTACTCTAGGCTTGCTCTCATCACAAATGAGATTGCCGGCTTAGGAAGTGAAGAGATGACCGACAAATTCATCATTAAGAAGATCCTAAGAGCCTTGGATGGAAAATATGATACCGTGTGCACATTGATCCAAATGATGCCCAATTACAAAGATCTCAAGCCAACGGAAGTCATCGGAAGAATTGTTGCTCATGAGATGTCACTCAAGGATAAGGAAGAGCTCCACAACAAGTCAAGTGGTGCTTACAAAGCCTCATGTGAAGCTCCCACATCACCAAGTGAGAAAGAAACCTTCAATGAAGAATTGAGCCTAATGGTGAAGAACTTCAACAAGTTCTACAAGAGTAGAAACAAGGAAAGAAGTTCCAAGTCAAGATCCTTCAATGACAAAAGATCTTCTAGTCGTGAGCGTAATTGCTACAATTGTGGAAGACCCGGACACTATTCCAATGAGTGTACGACTCCCTACAAAAGAACAAAAGATTCTCCAAAAAGAAGGACTAGAATAGAAGAATCACCATCAAGAGAAAGAAGGAGTTGAGATGATCCTTATGAATGAAGAACATCCCGGAGAAGCAAGTATTCGGAAAGGAAGAACAAGTCATCAAGGAGCTACACAAGACGAAGACATCAAGCTCAAGTTGGTGAATGGGTATCCGACTCCCACTCCGACAATCCCTCCGAGAGAAGCTATCACTCCGACTCCGAATATACTCAAGATGAAGGTGTTGCCGGTCTAGCACTTGTGTCAACCAACTCCTACAACATATTTGAATCACCAAATGAAGGAATTGGAAGATTCTTCATGACTAAAGGCCCAAAGGTATTACACGCCGAGTATGTTGATTTCAATAGTGATGAAGATGACTTGTTAGGTGATGATGATTTACTTGTTGACAACTCTAGTGATGAAAACTATGATGAAACATCAAATAATAATGCTAATCAAGATAAAATGAATGACGATGATAAGGAGAAGATTGAGCGCCTAACTAAAGAACTAAACACTCTTAAGTTAGCTCATGAAACTATCTTGGAAGATCATTGAGAACTTTTAAAGACTCATGAGAAGTTACGCTTTGAAAAGCTCAACCTTGAGCAAGAGCATGAGTTTTTAAAGGCAATCAATGATGAGCTTCGCAAGAAAAGTTCTTCTTACATTGCCAAGCATTTACTCTTATCTACTTACATGCCACAAGTCAAGTCTAGTAACAAGAACAAGAAAGATTCTTCTTCTAGTAGTAACAATAATCATGCTAAATCCAATGTTGTTGATTCTAGTAGTTCTCTTGACTCCACTAATGATTATCTTACCCAAGTTACACTTGAGCAAGAAAATAGCTTATTGAAGGGAATTATAGAGAAAGTGTTTACAAGAGCCCTGCCGGAAGTAAGCAATTCGAGGAAAATTTGTACGCAAGCAAGGAAGGCACCAGAAGAATCAAGGTGTTGGTTTTGAACGAAAGTTCAATGACAACAGAGTTGAGTGGGAAGAAGATCAATACCCCAAGACGAAGTTTGTTCCTCAACAAGAGAAGTATGATCCTACTTCTTTCAAAGGGACACAAGCCCAAGATGATCTTCCACCACAAGACCACAAGCTAAAAGGCACGGACAAGGTTCAAGAGGAGATTCATGCATTTGAAGAAGCTTCTAAGGCCATGGTCAAGTGGGTTCCCAAGACTACATCAAGTTCTACTTCAACAAGTACAACTACAACTCCAAGGATTCCCATCAAGATGATGTGGATCCCAAAGAAGAAGAACTAGAGAGTTCTTGAGGGTGACTCCGCCAACATACTTCACTCTTATCATTTTGGCAAGGACAAGTGCAATCAACTTCCACATCTTGCACTAGTTCAAGGAGTCACAAACCCTCTTGTTGGTAAGACAAGGGACAAGGTAAAATAATGCTTTCATGGACATCATCTTGTGTATGCATCACTCTATGTCTATGGATATCCTTGTTTGTTCCTAGTGGGACTAACCTGTGTAGGTATTGAAAGTGTAACACACTCCAATGGATTGCTCCAAATGATCTAAATGAACATTGATCATCCACATCTTCAACACCTACATGAAGTCATTATCAACAAAACCCAAGGTTAGTTAATCCCCCTTAGGGGGGATCTCACATCTAGGGAGAGCTTTACTCTAAGTATTGAGCTAAAGCAACTCTAATTGTGTGAACACAATAATGCTTTATGTAAAAGTGGTAACCCACTTGTGCTTAAACGATGATTATGACCTATGATCAAATGTTCTCATTTGACTCCTAAGTCAAGATACTCATATAAATGACCCAGTCATCGCCAATTGTTTGATAGATGCTAGAATCGATTCTGCATGCTTTGCCACATATTTCATTTGCCATTTTATTGTGTGAGCATGTTGGTTGCATATTTTACTCATTCGAGGACGTCCACTTGTTGCTTTGATTGTTTGGATTCTTTTCTTTTGCCAAGTGGATGGACAAGAATGCCTAAGAACCTTCTCTAGCTATCTATGTTTTTCTTGTCTCAAACTCTATTCATGCTACATCACAAAGTTTGATCAAGTCAGATTCGAACCACTCTGTGTGAGGAGCATTCGGAGTCCCCGATTCGTCATAGACTTCAACTTCCAAAACCTCTTTGTGCATTTTGGTCTGACTCATTCACCATTTTCGGTCATACCGAGATCACTAAGTTGATCTAGGTTTTCAACCTCGGTGCAACCGATTAGAACTTTTCAGTCACACCGAGTTGCAGTAACTGCTTGCAGTTTTGCATCTCGGTGCCACCGAGTTGTTCCACTCGGTCACACCGACATGGTCTGGCTATATATACCCCGGGTCAAATTTTGGAGATTTTTCCGAAACCCCTTTGCCCGCACATAGCCTGCTCTGCCTCCTCGGGTCATCGGATCGTCCTCCTTGTTGCCAGCGACCTCCCGTCGCTGGTCTCCACTGCCGTCAACGGCATTCTGCCCCGCCGTTGCCGCTGTAGCAAGTTCACCACCGAACTAGGGTATGAACTTGAAACTTTGTGCTATCCTTAACTCCGATCTCTAGCACATTGCTTTGCCATGTATCTTGCCACGTTTGAAATCATTCTATCCAGCGAAATTACTTCGTCAATTCGATTTGATTTGAAGATTTAGGGTTAGCTTTCCGCCGAATTCATATCGGACCGACCGAGTTGTGGAAATCGGTCTCACCGATTTGGCTTAGTCCATTGCACATGTCATCAGTCTGACCGAGAATTGCAAATTGGTGTGATCGAGATTGGTTCTTTTTGAAACCCTAGCAGTCTCGGTGCCACGAAACTATGACTCGGTTTGACCGAGTTCACTAGTTTAGGTTCCAAAAGCTGCTTCGGTATCACCGAGTTTACAAATCGGTAGCTCCGAAATACTTTCTGTGGAAAACTAAAACTCAGTTTTTGACTCAATTATTTTGCAAAAGCCTCTATGCTTTGTGATGCTCATCCACTCTACCTCATCTACATCTATTCACATGGTCTGCTGTCAGTGAGTCTGCAATATGTCTGATCAAAGTGACAGCCAGAACAAGTCAGAGGAGCAAGCTCAGATGAGTGAGGGCATTAGTCCCTCAAGCAGTTATGATGATGGAAGCAGGAGCACACCCAGCAATTTGCCAAAAGCAACCACCAGGACAACGAAGAACAAAACCTCAGATTCTGAAGATGAGGACTATATTGCTGTTGAGGATGAGGCCACTTCTAAGAAGAAGGTGCTGAAAAAGGAATATGGCACAACTGCTACCACAAAGCCAGGCATGAACAAGAAGGCACCTGCCAGGAGAATGCCCACTTCCAAACCTAGGAAGGTTGCCACTGGTGAAACCATGAAGTTCACCATTGAGTCAGATGAAGAAGCTATTGGCCAAGATAAGAAGAAGAAGAGAGTGAGAACTACTACTACCCAAGTCCTTGGCAATCCCTCTATGAGGATAGATTCCGGTGAGGAAGAAGAAGAGGAAGAGGATTCTGCACCAACTCCTAATGCTCAGAAGCTAATGGGAGATGCAATCAGGTCAGGGGCTGCTCCATCTAAGCCTAAAGCTGCTCCTAAGGCTGCTCCTCCAGCACCAAAGCCTAAACCCAAGAGGAACACCAAAAGTATACCTGCATCTGAGAAGAACAAGGCCCCAGTGCCTAAAGCTGCTGAAGAAGAAGATGATTCTCTTGTTCTGAGAAAGTTGAAGCCCAAAATTCCTGATCACAATGATGCTCATCTAGTTGTTGAAGACATGCATATCAGAAAGGATGCTGGACTGAGATTGTGGAGACAGTCATATCCTTATGCTGTTAGGAGAAGGACAACAGTTGACTACAAATTCCACACAAAGGAGCAACATGATTTCTATGAAACAATTTTGCTTGACAAGAAGCCCATTGTGTGTGACATGAGATGGATCAACTGGGACTATATCAAGAAGAATGAAGCTCACTATCCAGGATTATATGACAACTTCAAGTCTTGTGGAGTAGATGACTTTGTTTCCCAGAAGCTCACCAAGTGGAATGATGAGCTCATCATGCAGTTTTACTCCACAGCTCACTTCTATCTAGATGGGAAGATTGTCTAGATGTTTGAAGGTACTAGGTACCAATCCACAGTCGAAGAATGGGCTAAGTTGATCAATGCCCCAAAGGGATCTGAAGATGACTTGGATGTATATGCAGAGAAGAAGAAAGACCACAACTCTATGGCTCACATGTATAGAGAGATCCCAGATAAAGCTTTGGAAACTCACAAGCTTGGATCTGTATGGTTCTTGTTGTCTGGTCTGCCTATAATCAACTGGATACTTAGGCACACATTGCTTCCCAAGTCAGGAGATCACAAGATGATCAGAGGTTATGCTATCAACTTGCTGCACTTGTTTGATATACCTCAGAAATTCAAAATCATGAGCCTGATCGTAGAAACAATCAAGAGAACAACAGCTGATTAGAAGAGGAGTTGTGGGTATGCTCCACACATTCAGGAGCTCATCAACTCAAAGATGGGCACATGCACATATGTTTTGGACAAGGAGCATCTATCCCTATACCCTGAATTTGAAGATAACACTGTTGAGATGAATGACGAAGAACCATCATATGTGCAAGCACATGAAAAGAGAGAGAAAGCAAGGGTAGAGAAAGCTGCAAAGATGCCAACTGCTGAATAGGCATCTCAAGTGTTTCGGAAGAGCAAGTAAGATCAGCTTGGCTACTTGATTGCCTCCACCTTGAGGATTGAGAAGGGCTTGACCACCTTGACTCAAAACCAGGAGAGCTTGGAGAGAATCATAGAGCAGAAGTTTTATGCACTTGATGTGAAGGTCACAGAAATCCAAACTGCAGTTGAGCAACTTCAGGAGGATGTGGAGGATAAGAAGGGCAATTCTACCACATATGCATTTGCTAGAGTGCCGAGAGGACAGAGATCTACTGCAGTGCCTATTCCAGACACCAGAGCTACATCATCTGGACCAGCTGCCATAGCCTCAGTGCCCCCAGCTCAAGCACCCACTCCACCAGCTCTAGCTACATCAACTGATGCTTTTGTCCCTGGAGTCATCGCTACCCCACCTCATGAAGACCAAGCCCGAGAGTCGATTAGCACTATGCATTTTTGAACTTTTTGGTAACTTGTTGCCAAAGGGGGAGAAAAATGTATAGATCATAGGCTTCAAGAGAGAGTGTTGTTTTTAATCTCTTTTGTTTTTGGTGGTTGAACTTCTTTATTTGTGTGTTTGCTTGATACATTATGCCTCTTGTGAGATACTTGGATGATCATGTGTTTGATCATATGCTACCTTAATGCTTGTTGGATGACATTATCTTATATATCCTTATATGATCATTCACTCTGCTTGGTGATGAGTGCATGTGTTTAATTGTTATCATTTTGAGCGCTCCACCAAGAAGTATGTGACATGGAAGAGTGACCCATGATCCTAACTCATTGTGCATTTGCAGTCCAAAGCAAAAATTTTAAATAGTGCACAACTTTAGGGGGAGCACTTGCTTATCACATACTTATCAAAGCAACAATGTTTCTGAATCTTATTATCATTTGTCGAAGCTTTGATCTATATGTTGTCATCAATTACCAAAAAGGGGGAGATTGAAAGTGCAACTATCCCTGGGTGGTTTTGGTAATTCCTAACAACATATAGCTCATTGAGCTAATGTCATTTCAAGATAAATATTTCAGGAAACCTCAATGATTGGCATGGCATGGATGAGAAAAGTGGATCCCTCAAAATGCTAAGGACAAAAGGATTGGCCCAAGCTCAAAGCACAAGACTCTACATTTTTCTTTTGGTGATCCAAGATCACATTGAGTCTATAGGAAAAGCCAATACTATCAAGGAGGGATGACGTGTTACTTAATGAGTTTCTTGCTCAAAGTGCTTAGTGATATGCTCCAAAGCCCTCAACTACTTTCTCACATCCACATATGACCCAAACCAAAAGTCAAACTCGGCCCCACTGAAACCATCTATCCGGCGCCACCGAGTTCAGATGTCATAGCCACTTCCACAAACCCTAGTTTTTTCGGTCTCACCGATAGGGATCTCGGTCTCACCGAGATGGGATTGCAATCTCTCTGTTTCCCTTGATAACATTATTGTCTAACCGAGATGAGAGATCGGTCCCACCGAGATTGCAATCCAAACTCACGGTTTCCCTTTCATAACATTTCAGTTTAACCGAGATGAGAAAATCGGTCCCATCGAGTTTGCCTCACCAACCCTCTGTGTGTCTATTACCAAAATCGGTCTCACCGAGTTTGTGTAATCGGTCTCACCGAGATTACATTATGCCCTAACCCAAACCATATCGGTCCCACCGAGTTGACATGTCGGTCCCAGCAAAAATCCTAACGGTCACATTATTTCCTAAATCGGTCTGACCGAGTTTCACGATTCAGTCCCACCGAGTTTGGCAAGTTGTGTGTAACGGTTAGATTTTGTGTGGAGGCTATATATACCCCTCCACCCACTCTTCATTCGTGGAGAGAGCCATCAGAACGTGCCTACACTTCCAGCATACATTTTCTAAGAGAGAACCACCTACACTTGTGTTGAGGTCAAGATCTTCCAATCGTACCACATAAATCTTGATATCTAGCCTTCCCCAAGTTTCTTTCCACTCAAATCTTCTTTCCACAAAATCCAAATCCTGTGAGAGAGAGTTGAGTGTTGGGGAGACTATCATTTGAAGCACGAGAGCAAGGAGTTCATCATCAACACACCATTTGTTACTTCTTGGAGAGTGGTGTCTCCTAGATTGGCTAGGTGTCACTTGGGAGCCTCCGTCAAGATTGTGGAGTTGAACCAAGGAGTTTGTAAGGGCAAGGCGATAGCCTACTTCGTGAAGATCTACCCTAGTGAGGCAAGTCCTTCATGGGAGACGACCATGGTGGGATAGACAAGGTTGCTTCTTTGTGGACCCTTCGGGGGTGGAGCCCTACATGGACTCGCGCAACCGTTACCCTTCGTGGGTTGAAGTCCCCATCAACGTCGATGTACGATAGCACCACCTATCAGAACCATGGCTAAAAAATCTCCGTGTCAACATTGCGTTTGCTCCCTCAAACTCCTCCCTTTACCTTCATATGCATTTGTTTTACATTCCGCTGCTATACTCTTAGAATTGCATGTGTAGGTTTATTGCTTCACTTGTGGTAATTTGCTAAAATCTGCCAAGAACTAAAATTGGGAAAAGGCTTGATTTTTATTTGGTCAAGTAGTCTAATCACCCCCCTCTAGACATACTTTCGATCCTACAAGTGGTATCAGAGCTTTGGTCTCAATTTGCTTTGATTTCCATAGCTTTTGGTGGCCATAGCCTTGGTTTCACAACCTAGGAGAGTATGGCGTCTAGGAGGGAAATTACCACCATAGAGGTCCTTACTTTGATGGTACTAATTTTGCTAGTTGGAAGCATAAGATGAAAATGCCTATTCTTGGACATAACCCCGCCGTTTGGGATATTGTGTGTATTGGCTTGCAAGGTGAATTCTTAGATGGGAGAGAACCAAACCGTGAAGCTACCGCGGAAGAGTTGAAGATGCTGCAATACAATGCTCAAGCTTGTGATATCCTCGTCAACGGATTGTGCCCCGAAGAATTCAACCAAATCAGCCGTCTTGAGAATACAAAGGAAATTTGGGATACTTTAATTCACATGCACGAAGGTACCAACTCCGTCAAGGAATCCAAATTGGATGTGCTTCAAAGTCAACTTGACAAGTTCGAAATGAAGGATGGTGAAGGTATCGCTGAAATATACTCTAGGCTTGCTCTCATCACAAACGAGATTGCCGGCTCAGGAATTGAAGAGATGACCGAAAAATTCATCATCAAGAATATCCTAAGAGTCTTGGATGGAAAATATGATACCGTGTGCACATTGATCCAAATGATGCCCAATTACAAAGATCTCAAGCCAACGTAAGTCATTGGAAGAATTGTTGCTCATTAGATGTCACTCAAGGATAAGGAAGAGCTCCACAAAAAGTCAAGTGGTGCTTACAAAGCCTCATGTGAATCTCCCACATCACCACGTGAGAAACAAACCTTCAATGAAGAATTGAGCCTAATGGTGAAGAACTTCAACAAGTTCTACAAGAGTAGAAGCAAGGAAAGAAGTTCCAAGTCAAGATCCTACAATGACAAAAGATCTTCTAGTCATGAGCGTAATTGTTACAATTGTGGAAGACCCGGACACTATTCCAATGAGTGTATGGCTCCCTACAAAAGAAGAGAAGATTCTCCAGAAAGAAGGAGTAGAAGAGAAGAATCGCCATCAAGAGAAAGAAGGAGTTGAGATGATCCTTATGAATGAAGAACATCCTGGAGAAGCAAGGATTCGAAAAGGAAGGACAAGTCATCAAGGAGCTACACAAGACGAAGACATCAAGCTCATGTTGGTGAATGGGTATCCAGCTCCCACTCCGACAATCCCTCCGAGAGAAGCTATCACTCCGACTCCGAATATAATCAAGATGAAGGTGTTGCCGGTTTAGCACTTGTGTCAACCAACTCCTACGACATATTTGACTCACCAAATGAAGGAATTGGAAGATTCTTCATGTCTAAAGGCCCAAAGGTATTACACCCCGAGTATTTTGATTTCAATAGTGATGAAGATGACTTGTTAGGTGATGATGATTTACTTGTTGACAACTCTAGTGATGAATACTATGATGAAACGTCAAATAATCATGCTAATCAAGATAAAACGAATGACGATGATAAGGAGAAGATTGAGCGCCTAACTAAAGAACTAAACACTCTTAAGTTAGCTCATGAAACTATCTTGGAAGATCATCGAGAACTTTTAAAGACTCATGAGAAGTTACGCTTTGAAAAGCTCAACCTTGAGCAAGAGCATGAGTTTTTAAAGGCAATCAATGATGAGCTTCGCAAGAAAAGTGCTTCTTACATTGCCAAGCGTTTACTCTTATCTACTTGCATGCCACAAGTCAAGTCTAGTTACAAGAACAAGAAAGATTCTTCTTCTAGTAGTAACAATAATCATGCTAAATCCAATGTTGTTGCTTCTAGCAGTTCTCTTAACTCCACTAATGATTCTCTTACCCAAGTTACACTTGAGCAAGAAAATAGCTTATTGAAGGGAATTATAGAGAAAGGTGTTTACAAGAGTCTTGACGGAAGTAAGCAATTCGAGAAAACTGTACACAAGCAAGGAAGGCACCGGAATAATCAAGGTGTTGGTTGTGAATGAAAGTTCAATGCCAATGGAGTTGAGTGGGAAGAAGATCAATACCCCAAGATGAAGTTTGTTCCTCAACAAGAGAAGTATGATCCTACTTCTTTCAAAGGGACACAAGCTTAAGATGATCTTCCACCACAAGACCACAAGCTAAAAGGCTAGGACAAGCTTCAAGAGGAGATTGATGCATTTGAAGAAGCTCCTAAGGCCATGGTCAAGTGGGTTCCCAAGAATACATCAAGTTCTACTTCAACAAGTACAACTATAACTCCAAGGATTCCCATCAAGATGATGTGGATCCCAAAGAAGAAGAACTAGAGAGTTCTTGAGGGTGACTCCGCCAACATACTTCACTCTTATCATTTTGGCAAGGACAAGTGAAATCAACTTCCACATCTTGCACTAGTTCAAGGAGTCACAAACCCTCTTGTTGGTAAGACAAGGGACAAGGTAACCTAATGCTTTCATGGACATCATCTTGTGTATGCATCACTCTATGTCTATGGATATCCTTGTTTGTTTGTAGTGGGACTAACCCGTGTAGGTATTGAAAGTGCAACTCACTCCAATGGATTGCTCCAAATGATCTACATCAACATTGAGCATCCACATCTTCAACACCTACATCATCATCTAGAAAACCCAAGGTTAGTTCATCCCTCTTAGAGGGGATCTCACATCTAGGGAGAGCTTTACTCTAAGTATTGAGCTAAAGCAACTCTAATGGTGTGAACACACCAATGCTTTATGTAAAAGTGGTAACCCCACTTGTGCTTAAACGATGAGTATGACCTATGATCAAATGTTCTAATTTGACTCCTAAGTCAAGATACTCATATAGATGACCCAGTCATCGCCAATTGTTTGATTGATGCTAGAATCGATTATGCATGCTTTGCCACATATTTCATTTGCCATTTTATTGTGTGAGCATGTTGGTTGCATATTTTACTCATTAGAGGACATCCACTTGTTGCTTTGATTGTTTGGATTCTTTTATTTTGCCAAGTGTATGGAGAAGAATGCCTAAGAACCTTCTCTAGCTACCTATGCTTTTCTTGTCTCAAACTCTATTCATGCTACATCACAAAGTTTGATCAAGTCAGATTCGAACCACTCTGTGTGAGGAGCACTCGGAGTCCCCGATTCGTCATAGACTTCAACTTCCAAAACCTCTTTGTGCTTTTCGGTCTGACTGATTCACCATTTTCGGTCATACCGAGATCACTAAGTTGATCTAGGTTTTCAACATCGGTGCAACCGATTAGAACTTTCCAGTCACACCGAGTTGCAGTAACTGCTTGCAGTTTTGCATCACAGTGCCACCGAGTTGTTCCACTCGGTCACACCGACAGGGTCAGGCTATATATACCCCCGGGTCAAATTTTGGAAAATTTTCCGAAACCCCTTCGCACGCACATAGCCTGCTCTGCCTCCTCAGGTCTCCGGATCGTCCTCCTTGTCGCCAGCGACCTCCCGCCGCTGGTCTCTGCTGTTGTCAACGGCATTCTTCCCCGCCGTTGCCGCCGTAGCAAGTTCACCGCCGAACTAGGGTATGAACTTGAAATTTTGTGCTATCCTTAACTCCGATCTCTAGCACATTGCTTTGCCATGTATCTTGCCACGTTTGAAATCATTCTATCTAGCAAAATTACTTCGTAGATTAAGTTTGATTTGAAGATTTAGGGTTAGGTTTCCGCCTAATTCATCTCAGACTGACCGAGTTGTGGAAATCGGTCTCACCGATTTGGCTTAGGCCATTGCACATGTGATTCTCGGTCTGACCGAGAATTGCAAATCGGTGTGACCGAGATCGATTCTTTGCACCTTCTATCCATGCTCTTGATGACCTTCTTGAATTTCAACTCGAGATATGCCTCCATACCATGTTCACTGAGATACCCCCACGTACCTATCTTGTGTTGAGCTCCGTCCTTCTCGAGTCTTTCCCCCTTACTTCACCCCTTAAATCTCGGGATGAGATTTCTTGTAGTGGAGGACAATTGTGACGCCCGAATAATTAAGCTACAGTAAACCCCTGCTTATGGTGCCCTGTCATCACATTACTGTTGATAATCCTCACTTGATCCAAATCACTATTCATTTTCAAACTCGAATTTAAAGTCAAAAAATTTCAAATTTGTCAAACATGAAAAATAAAATGTTCTAAGGGAGGCAAATAATTCCTGGATATTTGTCTTGTTGGAACCAACCTATTTTGGATTCCCAAAGTGCCCCTGGAAAATTATTTAGTGGTCCAGCAACATTTAAAATTGGCCTTTCCAATTTCTAAAATTGGTTAGACAACTTCTTTTGGCCTCAAACTTTTTTGTGACTCCTAGAATTAATGTGCTTGTTTTATGAGGTAAGTTTCATATCTAACAAAGCTTGTTTAGATTTATAGTTTAATAGAAAACTCTAGCAAAAATTTAATCAGAAAATAAAATGCAAAAGAGACCCCCTGGCCAACTGAGCCAACATGCCTAGATGGCCACCCATGCAGCCCATCTGGCCCACCCTTGCTGCCCCCCTGGACTATTAGGCCACCCCACTCCCCGAACCCTAACCCCTCTCGATCCCCACTCCCCCCACTCGCTCCCCCCACATGCCTCTCTCCCCTTTCCCTGTCTGGATCGGGGCAGAGGGCCCCGACCCCTTCGCCATGCTGCCGCCGCCCAGCGCCTCCGGCCACCCCTCGCTCGCGCCCGCCTATCCGTCTCCTCCCGCATGGCGCCCGTCCCACCTCGACCCGAGCTAGACC
>NC_057801.1:379319717-379374235 GCF_018294505.1 Triticum aestivum
GCTGGGCCCCGCCCGAAGCTGCCTGACTCCGCCTCCTCAACGGCCGCCAACGCGCCTTGACGCCCCCTGCTCACCAACGTCGGTGAGGACCCCGGTCGTCCTCCCCTCCCCCTGTCCGTCGTCGCGGTCGCCGTGCTCCACGAGCACACCGGGCCGCCCTGACCGCGAGCCGCGTCGACCAGCCCCGCCACCTCCTGCGCGTCACCGCGCCCTCGCTCACGCGCAGCACAGTGCTTCGCCTCGCCCTAGTCCGTTCTGCCGCGCTCGTCGCGTGCTGCCGGCCTGCGTGCCTCGTCACCGCCCCGCTGCTGGTTGGCTCCCGCCTCTGCCCCCATCGCTGCTCGGCCCCGCCTATGCTACCACTGCGGCTCGCCCATCCCCAATGGCGCCCTGCCGCACCCGCCGGCCCTCGCGCCTCTCCCCGCCCTGCTCGCCTGCCATGCGCGCACTGCAGCACCGCCCTCCGCCGGCGCCACCCCCAGCACCCCTGACGCGCACTCCAGTGCCCGTGGCCCGCTCCTGCGCCACCGGGGCTCCGCCCGATTAGCCGAGCGCCCGCCAAGCCCCTGGGCCACTACGAGCGGGCCCGAGCACCCACGCCCCTGTTTTGAAAAAAGTTAATTTTTTAATAACTTTAATAATAATAATAAATTAATTAATTAGTTTAATTAATAATTTAACTTAATTACTTTTGTTTAATTTACCTAATTAACTGGTTTATTTGATTAGTACATGCTTAATTAACTATGCCTATGACACGCGGCCCCCGGTTGACAGTTTGACCAGTCAACCGACTGGTTGACTGCTGATGTCATGATGACATCATGCTAATGCAATTATTCATTTATGTCGTGTTTAATAATTAATAATAAATTTAGAAATTGTTTTAACCTTCGAATAATCATAATAAATAATCCATAGCTCGGATGAAAAAGTTTTATACATGAAAGTTGCTCAGAACAACGAGAAAAATCCAGATACGCGGTCCATTCGTCCGCCACACGTACCTAGCATAGAAAACGTCGAACCTTTCCCCTCCGGTTCATTTGTCCTACAGACGTCTGGAAGGCAAGCTTGGCAATTCGGATATGTAGATCTCCTTCTCTGTACCCGACTCTGTGTAACCCTAGCCCCCTCCGCTGTCTATATAAACCGGAGGGTTTAGTCCGTAGGACAACAACAATCATAATCATAGGCTAGCTTCTAGAGTTTAGCCTCTACGATCTCGTGGTAGATCAACTCTTGAATACTCATATCATCCAGATCAATCAAGCAGGAAGTAGGGTATTACCTCCATCGAGAGGGCCCGAACTTGGGTAAAACATCGTCTCCCCTGTCTCCTATCACCATTAGCCTTAGACGCACAGTTCAGGACCCCCTACCTGAGATCCACCGGTTTTGACACCGACAGTCATCGAGGGTGATTCCTCCTTAACCACTTCCGATATGACTCTGTCGTGCAACCCCTCAAGTGTGAACCTCGAGGGTGGTTCCTCTTACGTTCACCTTGATGATTACATTGAATGGAATCCACCAACGGTGATTCCTCGGGTTTTCCCCTTGGTGTTTGCAGACACGATTACCCGGACTTTACTTGAGACCATTGTTGAAGTCGGGTCGGCCCTGAGGGGTACCCGCGAGTTGATGTGAAAGTCGGGCGGCCCGTAGAGCATCCGCGAGTTTTCTACAAGGCACGGCCGGGCATTCTGGGCCCTTGCCGTAAGTCCACGAGACGGGGCGACGGGGTCACATTATCATGAGTCTCTGCTCGTCTCTGTGAGCCCCTGATGCACTAATAGGTTTGGGTATTTGTTCTGAGTTGGCCTCTGGCCTTTACGCACTAACCACCACGCGAGAATAGATAAGGGCCTCAATGTCGCAGTATCAGCCGAAGCTTTGTCAGACGTCCTGTTCAGTAGTGCAGCATGGTCGGATCGTGCTGGCCATACGAGGCAGTGCTGGTATTCACCCTATGCGAAACGACCCGGAGTGCTTAGGATGTAGACCGCAGGGACCTCTCTGCTGAGCCTAGGTAGGGCTACGACATGTTGATCTTCCGAGGCCGGGCAGTGACCCCAGAAAGGTGTGTCCGGCCAGAGTGATCGAGCGTATTGGGTAATGTGGTGCACCCCTGCAGGGAAGATATATATTCGAATACCATGTCCACGGTAATGGATGTTCAAACTTATATCCTGATCTTATATAACTAGTAATGGATGCTTGAGATATGTGACGGATATGTGGCTCCGAGATTGCTTTCCTGCAGGGAGTTGGGAAAGGATCTCTGGGCGTTGATGTTACAACATGTTTGTTAAATATTAAATTGCTATTCTTTACTCTTCTACATGCTGCAAGATGCTCGGAGCTGCTTGAGGATGCTTGTCTTTGATAGGCTAGGCCTTCCCCCTCTATTCTGGCATTCTGCAGTTCAGTCCACAAATACAACCCTTTCATTTGATACAAATGCATACTTAGTATAGATCTGATGCTTGCGAGTACTTTGGATGAGTACTTACGGTTGCTTTGCTACCCCTTTCCCCCCTTCTTTCTTCCTTCCGGTTGATGCAACCAGATGATGGATCCCTAGAGCCAGATGCCACCGCCGAGGGATGCTACAACATGGAGACCGCTGACGACCAGGAGTAGTTAGGAGGTCCCAGGCAGGAGGCCTTGCCTCTTCGACCGTGTTGCTTTTGTGCTAGCCTTCTTAAGGCATCCTTGTTTAACTTATGTGTGTACTCAGATATTGTTGCTTCTGCTGACTCTTGTGTATCGAGCTATGTATTCGAGCTCTCGAGGCCACTGGCTTGTAATATAAAGCATGTATTCTTTTATTTGTGTTTAGAGTTGTATTGTGATATCTTCCCGTGAGTCCCTGATCTTGATCGTACACATTTGCGTGCATGATTAGTGGAAAGGCCTACAACTTCTGAAGACGCACCACCAGTTCAGATGCTGACCACTGAAGCACTGGGGGAGACCCAGCTGCAGTACATGCTTAGCAGACCAGCCTGGTGGAACGGACTGCTAAGCAGACTGATGCTTCGGAACCACCTACTAAGCAGTCTGTAGGTCTAGAACCGACTGCTCATTAGTCTGTCCATCCACAGTCGCGTGATCAGCATACCAATGTGTCAGCACTTCCTGCTCAGTGAACCAACACATTGGCGCGGCCTCCTCAGCACAACGACAAGTTGGCACCACCTGCGTAGAAAACGGACTTAGCTTCAACGCATGGTCAGCAGTATGATGCATCTGCTCCTACAACCCAACAGTCCGTCACAGTAGCACTGCCAGCTCAGTAGTCCGGCAAAAATAAACTGTCTGCTAAGAAGTCTGTCGAAGCTTCACCGTCTGCTTGACAATCTACCTTGCAGCCAACCCGACGTTCTGCCAGAAATGCTTCAAGTACCAAGAAGGAAGTGGCCAAAAAGGCTACACCCGCGAAGAAGCACGGCGGGAGAGTGAAGAGGAAAGGGAACGATTGCCTCTTGCTTAAAGCACTCATTGCCTAGAACCAAATTAACAGCAGGTTGTTCGAATCAGGGAGTAATATTATTTCTGATGACATGGATGATGAAGAAGTAGAATGAGTGCTTGCTAAAAGTAATACAGCCGTACTTGAAGTACGCAATTACGTCCATGGCCAGCCATTTCTTGTTGGCTAATACTTCGATGAGTGCAGCTCCAGTTGCCGCAAGTTACATGAATATTGCATGGATCAAATGTCACCAGGTCATCATGGTTTTCTAGTCCTCTTCAACAGAGATCATTTCCGACACGATGTTGGTTCATTCGATGTGAGTTTCGAGGACTTACATCTCTCCTTCAACTTCAACGAGCTCGATGCCACTCTTGTTAGATGCCTGATTTTGTAAGTACTTAACAAACTCTGGTCAACTTCTCCGTACAAGGCTGTAAATGATAAACAACTAACTGCATTTTATTCCTCTTAGGGGATTGAACGCGCAGAGAAGAAAAAGGGAGAATGTATATTTCATAGATCGTGCATTAGCAAATGGCACAACATTACATGGTAAGGACGAACGGGACTGGGCCGTTAACACGGTCGTCCGTATCTTTGAAAACACGTCCCATGCAGAATCATTTCTCTGGCCATATCATGAAAGGTGAGTCAAGTAAACAACCACACATACACTGATTGTCTTTCAGATTTTGACATAATTCGTAAGTTCATGGCTTTCTTAATATGTAGCGGTCACTAGATATTGGTATTCATTGTTCCAAACAAGAACACAGTTTACTGGATTGTTCTCTCAAAGAGTCAACAAATGCTTAGGATCTGACGCATCTTCAGCAATTCATGGATAGGTATTGAATTCTATGATATTGAAATTAATTTGCATTCATTTCTGGTTCAATAATTGATGTTGTCAAAATTCATCTTCATTTGCAGTGTGCTCGCATTATGGAAAACTAAACCACGGAACCTGTTCAAGAGGGAACTACCTCTGCAGCATGCGATCGTTTCTCCGGTAACACACCGTAATCCGTTATTTTCGGAAAATTTATCCAATAGTCTGCAAATACCTTTTCTTATGCTAGTAAAATGTTCAAGCTTCTAAATAAACCTCTTTCTATTTTGTCCAAAGAAAAAACAATACATCTAACACCGGTTAGGTTGTTCCTAACATGGCAAACACATGACTAATTCTGTGCAAAAAAATTCAGTGTCCTCAGCAAGAAGCAGGAACCAACCTTTGTGGATACTATGTTTGCAGACACATGATCTCCACCTACAAATCTGCTGATAGTTGTGATGATCCTTGCGAATTAGTACCAGTATGTCTATTTTAATTAATATCTTCTACTCCACTCATATGGCATATTATGATCTTAAAAATACTACAGCTCATCTTAGAATCAAGGACCCCCTGAACCGCTCCCGGTTAGTGAATTGCTAATGGTTCAGAAATTTTTCAGCGACTTCTTCCTGAATCACAACAGCAATCCCACTGGTGATAATAAAGATTACAGCATGCCTTCTCCTGAAACATTGGGTAAGAGTTAGCCGCTAAACATATACGCATGGATCCATTGTTTTCCATCTGCTGAGGTCTTCGTATTTCGTACACTATGATTAAGTATGTAATACATACATGTGTGCACAAATCATTGGAATTTAGCTACCATATGTTCAATTGCAATTGTTGCAAAATCTAATGAATGTTCTTCCTGTGGACACTATTTGTTCAATTGAATATTGTGGCGAATGTGCTTTTTGTGTGCCGATTCAAAATGGGATATTTTTGTTTGTTTGTTCAATTGAATATTGTGGCCAATTTGCTTTATGTGTGCCGATTCAAAATGGGATATTTTTGTTTATTTGTCCAATTGAATATTGTGGCGAATTTGCTTTTTGCATGCCGATTCAAAATGGGATATTTTTGTTTTAACATGGCAATTGCTCCGCACACGGTTCATCTAAATGAGTGTGTGCGATCCACATCGGAAAGCATACATTAATTGTAGCGCAACTGTCGGTGATACATAGCAGATCACAAATGATTTGCAGCGCTACTACGTGTGCGTAGGCTCTCCTGAACCGTTTGTGATATCAAGTTATCACATAGGAGAACTCAGAGTAAACCGTGCCCAATGTAAAATATGATCCCAGTCATAATTTTTTCCTGAAACATGTGGGATCCCAAACGAAAAGCACACATCACTCTAGCCGTAACCGTCGGTGATACAAAACAAATCACAAACGGTCTACAACACTTGTATGTGTGCAAAGGGGCTCTTGAACCGTTTGTGATAGAAAATTATCGCAGATGGTAAATGTTGGGAGAATGTGTGCGATGGAGTCTTGCATGGCAGACAGGTTCCACAGAAAACTTTGTGTATGATAGGGCACATATCGGACACAGTTCATATTTTGGCCCGTGTGCCTTACATACTATTTCCCAAATGGTTCATTACGACACACCGTTTGGTTTCACTGCGTCATTAGAAATGTTTAATCACCGATCCTAGACATGTGAAAGAATTTAGTGTGTGCTGCATTGCACATGATTGCGTTTTGCAAGGCCTTTGGATCATGGCTCCATATCCCCGACGGTTTCTGGGTCGTGTGGGAAGAACCCCCTATTGCCCACACTCATTTGGCAACGGTTCCAAATGCCGTCGCGGAAAGGGGTTTAAAACCGTTTTTATAGCACCGACGCGTACCAGTGATGCCCTGGTAAATTTTTAGAATAATGAAGTAATATATAATATAGTTGCTTCAGACGAGAATAAAAGATTGGATGATGACCTCACATAGTTTGTTTAATAGAGCTCAAATTTTGTGGAGAGTGGTGATTTGAGAATATGGAAGTTTTAGAAAAATATAAGATCATTTGGATAAGCCTAGGTAGTACTTACTTCACAAAGCTTCTCTCTGGATAGAAACTTTGGAAATTTTTCGAGGAAGATTTACTAGGAAAATGGAGCTGAATATTATCATGTGGCGATGGTTTGGTTATGGAAGAGTGCCCAAAAAGTTTGAGGGTAATAGGAGGGGTCTAGAAAACACTTGCTTTGCAATGTGCCTATCTGGCCATAAAATAGAAACTGAACCTGGCTCACATAGATGATTTGATTGAGCTGCAATTTGGAGGAGGGTGATAATTTGGGCATATGAAGGAACTGTATAAATTTCATGTAATTTGGATATATAAAAATGGTACTTGCTTCACAATGCTCTCCATTGAATAGAAAATTGGGAAAAGTATTGAGGGAAAATGGTTAAATTAAATGAGCTAAAATTTGGTGGAGGGAGATTCTATGGGCCGGGTCATGTCCTGGTAAACTTTCAGCAATTATAAAGCAATATAAAATATAGTTTCTTCACAAACTGAAAAAATATTACCAGAAACAAAGATTAGATAGTGATCTCTCATGGATTGTTAGATGGGGCTAAAATTCTGTGGAGAGCTATGATATGGACATATAGAAGATGCGGCAAAATTTCAACTCAGATATGCATAGCTAGTACTTCCTTCACAAAGCTTCTAGATGGACAAATTTGTTGGAAATTTTCCGAGGATGATTTACTGGGCAAATGAATCTGAATTATGTCATGAGGCAACGATTTGGATAGGAAAGAGTGCCAAATTTTTTTGAGGGAAATCAAAAATATATAAATAGCACTTCCTTCACAAAGTGTTGTTCTAAACATATTGTTGAATTATTTTTGAACTAGTCAAGGAAGATTTTTGACATATTTGTCGAAGATATGACCTGAAGAATTTATGAGATTTTTTTGGAAATTTTGGGAATAACAGAAATATAGGTTGCTTCACAACATAGGGAAAAATTTACACATGGACATGAAACATAGGCAAAACTAACGAGGTGGCACCTAGTTATAGCAATCTATCACAATTTACAAGGTTATGACCATCTATATTGGTCGTGATCAGCTAGAAATAAGGCAGCGGACTAGTGCTGTCTACTTTACGACCATTTCGTGTAAGGAAATTATGACCTTTCTGACCAAAATGGTCGTTATAGTTTAGGGTTTGGAGTCCTCCAAATAGCTTACGACCAATTTGTCTCAAATGGTCGTAGATTTACGACCATTTCTTCCAGGGTCACTGACAGAAGGTCATCAGTTGACGTATTTCTTGTAGTGCACCTGCATGTCCGGTGCTTTGCCACCATGAATATCGTGCGCCCTCACAAACCCGCTCTCGACCGCCACATGATTAAGGACGGGCACGGCGTCTGTGCTCGGGTCCGTCCCTGTAGCGTAGCTAAACCCAAGTGGCTGAGCTCTGTCTCACGGGCCAGCTACCGTGTACGTCACCTCCCATGGTCCTTGGTGCATTGTTCTCGCATGAGCTAATCGCGAGCGGATGAGTTAGGGCGTGTGACACGGTGCCTCGCCGTCGTGGGAGCCGCACGCCGGTTATCTTTCTTTAGGATCATTGCATGAGAATACTGGGCATGGCATCTGTGCTCGGGTCCGTCCCTACAACATTGATAAATCTAGTGGCTGAGCTCTGTCTAGCGGGCCGGCCCCATTCACGTCACCTCCTGGGGTCATCGGTGCATGGCCTTCTCATGCAATATGCTCCAGAGATTCACTCATCACAGGTGACCTGACCATCTTGCAGGACCTTCACCAATGTCCCGAACCCAAAACTTCAGGCGCAACTCGCCTTGAGGTAGGGCCTCGTGAGTCCCGTGCTGGCTCAGGGTGCCCATATACACCTCATCTAGTCTTGTCATACAAGCAACGTGCCAGGACGGGGATGTACACGCCCCAGAGTCTCCTCTCAGAGGGAACTCCCACCCACACACTAGTGGAAGCCCCATGCTCCGTGCTAGCAGACGACGCGGTCGAGGAGTGGCTATGCCCATGCAAGAGTGGAAGAATCATGCTCCACGTTGATGAATAAACAACTAAGGGCACCCTAGCGACTGGAGTAACCTCATGACAGCCCCGGGGCTTGTTGTCTGGCCCTACTGCGCCAACCTTCCCCACGGGAGAGTCACGCGAGGGGGCTGGGCATGGGGGCTGCGCTTAGGCCACGCCTGTCGCACGTCACGTTACCAGGTCTTCCGCACCTAGTCTTCTTGCGACCCTCCGAGGCAAAAGATGGCGTGGAAAGGTATGAGGGCTCCGGATTAACCCAAACGCTGCGTACATTTCCCTCGTGAGGGATGTTCATACATCAAGGGGGACCCCTAAGCATCACGACTCGGGGGCCTCACTGGTCACGTAACCCCTCACCCCTTCATCTCATCCCGGTGATCTGGACGCCCCAACGATGGTTGAGGTATGCGCGGGATTGGGCCCTGCCGATGCAGAACACTAAAGGCAAATGCAAGGAAATTGAGCACAGAAAGGAAATCATGGAGTCCTAGCAAATTATTATAAAACATAATTTCTCATAAGTTCAAAGCAAAAGTTCTCACGCCTCCATGAGGCACGGTAAATGTTGCAACATTTAACTCGGGGAAGCGCCACCATCATCTTCGCCACGGTCGTCGCGGCCTCAGGGTCGATGCAGCAGAACTTCTCCACCAACGCCTCCACCTACTCCTTCACGGCTTCAGCAGCAGCGGCGTGGGACTCAGGAGCCACCGGCTGAAGTAGCGCGCCAAGGTCCAGGCCTGGGTCCTGGAGATGGAGATGGCTAAAAACACGCGTCACAGCCGCAGTAAAGAGGGCGCGATAGTCCCCCTCCACCATGGAGCCCACCGTGGCGGCAATGTTCTCGAGTTCCTCGGTGAGCTTGGTAAGAAGACTGGCAAGGCCATCGCCCTAGGCCACCAACGACATCTCGTACCCATCCCCGTAAAGGGAATGCAGCATCGTGCAGAACCTCAGCTCGAGAGAGGTGACAGCATCATGCCCTGCCTTCTCGGTCGTGGCGACGGTCTTCTCCCTGGCCTCCAGTCGGGCCGTCTCCTTGGAGACAATCTTGGCATGGGACGCCCGGGCTGCCTCCGTTTCCTCATTCAGCTTCCTCAGGCGGCTTTGCTCCACGACCTGCTCCTAGGCCGCTTGCTCCATCTCGGCGTCGCAGTCAGCGAGCGCAGCTTCCCGGGCCTTGAGCTCCTCGTCCTGTTCCTAAAGCCGATGGGCACGGTCAGCGTGCTCCTCATGGAGGGCCTTCAGCTTGGCCTCCACCATCTTGTGGCTATCCTTGGTGGATGCTGCTTAGGCCAGCGCTGTGTCACGAACCTCTGAGGAGTCCCTTTAAGTCTTCGGCCTTTAACAATGCCTTATTATTTTTACGCCACACCTCGGGTTTGAAGTTGTTCCCGTGCGGTGGTGCCCTCTTCCATCCAAGCCCCAACACCGGACCACATTTGAGTTATCCTTTATAGCCGAGCACCAACGCCAGACTGTATCCAAGCTACAACGCCGGAGAGTATCCGAGCTCCAACGCTAGACTATATCCGAGGTTTCATAGATCACCTTGGCTCAGAAAAGTCGAAGGAGTTTAGCCGAGCTTAATGCCAGAAATGCCCTCTATGGAACCAGCCACTGTCATCCGAGCTTTATGCCGGACTACTTCAGAGGTGGTGCACCACCTGACTACGGGCCGGTTTTTTTTTTCAATATTTTCGGTTGGTGCCATTTATTCTTTGCCGAGATATATAGCCAGTAGCCCTCAAGGTGTGTATCGGTCTAAAACCTGAGATGCCCCTGAAGGATGACATAAGAACGCTGATCCCAGTATCCCCTGAGACTCAGGTTGATTCGCAAAATCATCCTGAGGATCAACTCCTAGCTCGGCAGAATACTTCGGGACACAAAAAGTAGTGTGCAAAGTCCTTGAGACTCAGGTTGGTGCGGCCGACCAACCTGAGGATCATAATCTCCTCGAAAACTATATTGCACTTTAAATTTTCTGCATTGGATTGTCAATGCAGTAGCCCCCAAGCCACTGGTCGGGTGGCAACACCAGATCAGGGGATCGACGTGCCCCTTTAATATTAGTGAATGATAAGCCCGAAGCCCAGTAGCCGCGAGCCGTAATGCGGGCACAGATGGCCGAATTAAGGATCGATATCCAGAGTAAAATCACAAATTATGTGTAATGATTCTATGTATCCAAGTACGTTACATCATTAATGCTCGGATCCACATTGTACAAAACTTTAGTGACCAACCATTGGCTTCAACCTCCTCGGTGAGAAGCCGGGGAGTGTTTGTCCCATATTATAAATCCTTTATGAGGGCAAAGATTTATGGCGAACAAGGCAATCCGGTCATATAGTTTGATAAACAAAGGTACGTGGAGAGGTATGTTATATTACTTTTGAACGTCAGAAACATCTTCCAAAGAAAATAGTCCCGCTATTGGTTCCTTTCTTTGGGTTTTCATGCCAACCATGATCATGAAACCTCACCTCCGATCAATGCAGGAGAAAAATATTGAGGATTTAGTTCAGGGAAAGTTCCCGAACTCTAAGGTCTAAATGGACCAAAATTTTCACTTCCGTCATTGCCGACCAATTATATCCTTTAAGGTTGCTAGCTTTCGGCTTCAACCATTCTGAGGTACTAACCCGGATGACCCGGTAGTAACAATCACAGAGGTGCTCCCTTTACCGCCTAGCCGAACGATAGGGAATGTGGGGTAAGCACAGGAGCCAGGCCACCCAGCTTGCCAAAATCTTAAGTCAAATTGATGCATATTTATGGCTTTATAACGATGATTGCAGAAGGCAACCCTTGTATATTAAATACAAACACCGATGATATGTTTATTTTGACTCCGTTGCGACCGTTTATCAGTTGAAAGTAGCCCATCGTCAGCTTCCACACCCATGTAGATTCTATGAGGGGTGTTGTCGCAATAACAAAACAACCCTTAGTCGACGTCTCGGTGCCCGAAGGCGATTGTGTTAGCGAAAACGAGGCAATCAGATATGCGGGCTTTATAACTTTCACTTAGTCATAGGATCTTAAAGTTGGGAGGCCAGTTACTACACCCCGGTTAGTGTTCGGCGACAGTCAAGGTCAAGCCGTAAAAACTTCGGCCAATGTTATGAACGGACCATCATTTAACACGGGGTGACCTCTATCGATCTTTATAGTTTAATACACTCATTGGATCGCTGACCAGTTTACGCTTATTGTGAAAGTCAGTTTTCGGCTTTCTCCACTGAGGCGCTTAACCATGCTAGCTGGAAGCACAATCGTAGTGGTTCTCCCTTTGCACACCTAGCCGAACAAAGCCGAACATAGGCGGCAAGCACAGGAGCCGGGCAACCCAACTATTGACCGAAGACACAATTTGAAACCAATGCATATATAGCAATATCCAAGAATGTTTTTGCCGAATCTCTGAAGGTGTCCGGCGTTGTACTGTGAGACTTATGCTGGAAACACACAAATTGTTTAGAAGTGCCATAGGCTTGGAAAACCAAAAACTTCAGTAAAAACTGGTCGTCCGAACTAGATCGAGTGTTCGCTGCCAATCCTAAAAATGGTCTTAGAAAAAAAAGTGCTTCTGTCGTGCTTTAACATGACACATCCTATCTCAAGAGTTCAAGCGGGTCAGCCTATGGCGTCAACCTCCTATCCCGAAGGCGGAGAACTTCTCATTAGACCAGTTTAGCAAACTAAACTCTATCGTCTTTTGAGAGAGAAATTAGTCTCCTCGGCTATTGACCACACACTCGCGTCGAAAAAAGGAGTGATAAAAAAAGACTTTGCAACGACAAAGAAGAAGAACCCTTATTATAAAAAGACTCATATAAATCTAAGAGCCCCCAAGTGACTTGGGGTAAAAGAATTTTATGATTGTATGTACCGAAGTACTTATATCATATATGTGTTCACCCAAACTTTAAACGCGTCTTAACTGACCATCGGCTTCTCCCTCTTCGGTCAAGGGCCGAAAAGTGTTATGTACTCCACCTGTCGAGAATATCGATGGTGTTTTCGATAACCAGGCAATCAGGCCATAAGGATGTAACAGACAAAGCGCGCTAAGGGAACTTATGCTATATTACTGACGAAGTGTAAGAAGCATCTTCGAAGAAAGTAGTACCCCCACCGATACCTTTCTTTGGTTGCTCATTGTTACTATGAGACTAGTGCAATAGATTTTTTGTACTCACGAATTCAATTGTGTGCCGACCATGATTGAAAACAATAAGAGCGCTAGCTTTTGGCTTCACCCAGTCTGAGGTCCGAGCTCGGATGACCCGATCGTGACAATCGTAGAGGTGCTCCCTTTACTCCCTAGCCCAACAATCAGGAACGTAGGGGTAAACACATGAGCAAGGCAACCCAGCTTGTGGAACACTTAAGTCAACATGGTGTATATTGTGGCATAATACACGAACAAGGAACAAAGCCATTCAAGTATAATCATATGCAAGAGGAAAAGCTTCATAAAGGAAGCCCCCAAGTAAATGGGGTATTTAAATTTGAGTGTCACAAACAAAGTTAGGACAACGAATTTGCTCACAAACAACTTTTTGCCAAAAATGTATAATGCTTGGTCGAACCAAACGAAATTTAAAATTTAAATCTTTGAGCATGAAAGCGACTTAGCTGGTTAATGTGTTCGGCACTCATGGCGCATTCCGAGCTTGATGCGGGACAAGGTCCCAACCCCCAAGCTGGTCCCGAGGTGGCGGAGTGAAGATCTCGGCACTCCGAAGTGGCGACAAAGCACGGCCAACATGGCGAGGTGTAACCCTCAGTCCGATTGAGGCGACAGAGCAGGCCCACAGTATGATGCCGAAGTCCCCGGCGTGGATTAATGAGGTAATGATGAGGCCCCGGTCCAGCCGAGGTGACTACCTACACGCATTACATAGCGCAAGCGAAAGACAATAACAAATAATAATAATTTTCCTCTACTTAATTGATTTAAGGAGGTATATAGTTAAAGAAATATGGCCTAGGCGCCTAAGTCAGCTCGGTGGAGTAGTGGCGTGCAGACGTCGAGACAAGTCGGCCGGCCTAGTAAACGGTGAGAGGCTGGCCAGACCGACAGCATGTGCAAGCGTCGGTAGAATATCTCTGCAAAATGCAATGCAAACTGACAGAAAAATATTTTGTATTATAAACGGATAGTTAGGAAAAATACAACCTGGGATTATCATGCGTGGTTGCGGTGAACCGAACAACCTGCATTTACGCATCATGTAGCAGTTGGAGATCGGTGAAGAGTTGATTGCTCTTGTACGACAGTCGATTTAAGTTGAAACAGACAGACTCCGGCGAGGAATTTGCAACATCAATTGTTAAGGAAGAGCCAAAATCGAGTAGTGTTAGATTCGACCTTCACGTGAACAAGCAAAGCAAGATGTACTATTCAAATGATTAAACCCTGAAGACCGTGCTACATTAAACTAATAATACTAATTAACAAATTGATTAACTTCCCAGATGCTTCACATGGAGTAAATTCTTTTTCACGGGGACAATGCTAGTAGCAGGACATCGGCCAAGGGACTTGGCCTAGGACTCCGGTCGGTGGAGGAAAAAATAGGCGGCGCATCATCCCAGATTTGACCACTAGTTGTCTAGTGTTTGGTTGGTGCCCTTGCACACTTTGCGGCCATCTGGTCACTACTGCATGGTAATCCACGCATCCGTGACTAGACCATTAGGAAGCGGTGGCGCGCGCCTCTCATGGACGCGGCCGCCTAAGCTTTTGATCTGCGAAGAATTAGTGTAAGGCAGCAACAAGGTTCGAAATAAATTATTCATTGCAGAACAATCTAATTAGAGGAATATCACCTGGTTCATGCCGCCGGTGAAATTGCTTTTGAATTTTATCAAGGAGGTCAGAACTGATGTAGATGGGAAACCCATCGAACCGCGGTGAACGCCCAGCAGACTCTCAATGAAAGCACCAATGTCGGTTCTATATCCGGCGTATCTCATAGTATGGGGTCCTAAGCTAGGTGTCTTGGAGCGATGGTAACATGAACACGGGATTTGACCCAGCTTCGGGCTCTCTCGAGGAGATAATACCCTACATGCTGCTTTTGATTGTTTTCATATGGGTGTAGTACAGAGTACATGTGTATACCACGAGATTGTAGTAATGAATATGAGATGCCTATTGACTAGCCTGGCCTCAGTTTATATAAGACATCGGAGGCCTAGGGTTTTAGGAGAGTCCTTGTCTTGGGCGCCAAGTCTTGCGGAGTCTTCCTTGTATGCGGCAGGGGCTGTCCGAACTGGGCCATGCATGAGCCGCCATGGGGGTCCTCGGCCCAATCTAGCTCATCGGGGGGACGACGTGGTGGATACCCCCTAGTCCAGGACACCGTCACATGCTATTATATTATCTGTTTTGGATGTTTAATGGGGTTTAATAAGCTATTTTATATTATTTTTGGGACTAACCTATTAACCGAGGGCCTAGTGCCAGTTTCTGTTTTTTGCCTATTTTAGAGTTTTGCAGAAAAGGAATACCAAACGGAGTCCAAATGGAATGAAACCTTCGTGATGATCTTTCTTGGACCGAAAGCAAACCAGAAGACTTGTAGATGAAGTCCGAAAGGCAACGAGGCAGCCACGAGGCAGGAGGGCACGCCCCCACCCTCGTGGGCCCCTCGTAGCTCCTTTGACCTAGTTCCTTTGCCTATATAAACTCTTATACCCAAAAACATTAGGGGGAGCCACGAAACCACTTTTCCACCACCGCAACCTTCTGTACCCGTGAGATCCCATCTTGCAGCTTGTTCCGTCAATCTGTCGGAGGGGGATTCAATCATGGAGGGCTTTTACATCAACACCATTACCTCTCCGATGAAGCGCCAGTAGTTTATCACAGACCTTCGGTCCATAGTTATTAGCTAGATGGCTTGTTCTCTCTCTTTGATTCTCAATACAAATTCTCCTTGTTGTTCTTGGATATCTATTCGATGTAATACTCTTTTGCGGTGTGTTTGCCGAGATCCGATGAATTGTAGATTTATAAATAAAATTATCTATGCATATTATTTGGTTCTTCTCTGAATTATTATTTGCATGATTTGATATCTTTGCAAGTCTCTTCGAATTATCGGTTTAGTTTTGCCTACTACATTGATCTTTCTTGCAATAGGAGAAGTGCTTAGCTTTGGGTTCAATCTTGCAGTGTCCTTTCCCAGTAACAGTAGGGGCAGCAAGGCACATATTGTATTGTTGCCATCGAGGATAACAAGATGGGGTTTTCATCATATTGCTTGAGTTAATTCCTCTACATCATGTCATCTTGCT
This sequence comes from Triticum aestivum, assembly GCF_018294505.1. Taxonomy (NCBI): domain Eukaryota; kingdom Viridiplantae; phylum Streptophyta; class Magnoliopsida; order Poales; family Poaceae; genus Triticum; species Triticum aestivum. The sequence continues at coordinate 379,335,421 of NC_057801.1, forward strand.
TAGTGCGTTACTCCGTTCTTTATGAACTTAATACTCTAGATGCATGCTGGATAGCGGTCGATGTGTGGAGTAATAGTAGTAGATCCTGGAAGGAGTCGGTCTACTTGACACGGACGTGATGCCTATTTTCATGAGCATTGCCTTAGATGTCATCATAATTATGCGCTTTTCTATCAATTGGTCGACAGAAATTTGTTCACCCAACGTAATATATGCTATCTCGCGAGAAGCCACTAGTGAAACCTATGCCCCACGGGTCTCTTTTCCATATTATTGGATCTTGTTTACATCTTGCTAGTTTCCGATCTACTATTTTGCAATCTTTACTTTCCAATCTATAAACCAAAAATACCAAAAATATTTACTTTACCGTTTATTTATCTCTATCAGATCTCACTTTTGCAAGTGACTGTGAAGGGATTGACAACCCCTTTATCGCGTTGGTTGCAAGTTCTCGATGGTTTGTCCAGGTATTCAGTGACTTGTGCGTCGTCTCCTACTGGATTGATACCTTGGTTCTCAAAACCGAGGGAAATACTTATGCTACTTCACTGCATCACCCTTTCCTCTTCAAGGGAAAACCAACACAAGCTCAAGAGGTAGCAAGAATGATTTCGGGCGCCGTTGCCGGGGAGATCTACGCCAAGTCAAGCCATACCAAGTACACATCATAAACTCTTCTCCCTTGCATTACATTATTTGCCACTCTCCTCTTGTTTTCCTCTCCCCCACTTCTAAAATGATTTTCAAAAACCTTTGCCTTTTCTTCGCCCCTCTTCCGTTCGTCTCTTTTTGCTTCCTTCTTGTGTGCTTTTGTGTTGGATTGATTGCTTGTCATGATGGCTCAAGTTAATACTAAATTGTGTGACTTTTCCAACACCAACAACAATGATTTTATTAGCACTCCAATTGCTCCTACTACCAGTGATGAATCTTGTGAAATTAATGCCGCTTTGTTGAATCTTGTTATATAAGATCAATTTTCTGGCCTTCCTAGTGAAGATGTCACATCCCATCTAAACAACTTCGTTGATTTGTGCGATATGCAAAAACGGAAAGATGTGGATAATGATATTGTTAAATTGAAGCTATTTCTGTTTTCGCTTAGAGATCGTGCTATAACTTGGTTCTTATCTTTGCCGAAAAATAGTATTGATTCATGGAATAAGTGCAAAGATGCTTTTATCTCTAAGTATTTTCCTCCCGCTAAGATCATCTCCCTTAGGAACGATATTATGAATTTTAAGCAACTTGATCATGAGCATGTTGCACAAGCTTGGGAGAGGATGAAATTAATGATACGTAATTTCCCTACACATGGTTTGAATTTGTGGATGATAATACAAAATTTTTATACCGGATTGAATTTGGCTTCTAGAAAGCTTTTAGATTCGGCCGCGGGTGGCACTTTTATGGAAATCACTTTAGGAGAAGCTACTAAGCTCCTAGATAATATTATGGTTAATTATTCTCAATGGCAGACCGAAAGATCCACTAGTAAAAAAGTTCATGCGATTGAAGAGATTAATGTTTTGAGTGGAAAGATGGATGAACTTATGAAATTATTTGCTAATAAAAGTGTTTCTTATGATCCTAATGATATGCTATTTTCCACTTCGATTGAGAATAATAATGAATCTATGGATGTGAATTTTGTTGGTAGGAACAATTTTGGTAACAACGCGTATAGAGGCAATTTTAATCCTAGGCCGTTTCCTAGTAATTCCTCTAATAATTATGGTAATTCCTACAACAACTCTTATGGAAATTTTAATAATATGCCCTCTGATTTTGAGAATAGCAATAAAGAATTTATGAGTTCGCAAAAGTATTTCAATGCTCTGATTGAAGAAAAACTGTTTAAGATTGATGAATTGGCTAGGAACGTGGATAGAATTTCTCTTGATGTGGATTCTTTGAAACATAGATCTATTCCACCTAAGCATGATATCAATGAGTCTCTCAAAGCCATGAGAATTTCCATTGATGAGTGCAAAGAAAGAATCGCTAAGATGCGTGCTAAAAAAGATTGGTTTTGTAAAAACGTGTTCTTCTAGTTTTCATGATAATAATGATGAAGATCTAAAATTGATTGATGTGACTCCTATTAAATCTTTGCTTTCCAATATGAATCTTTATGAAGATGGGACTGGAGATGAGTCAACTTTAGTTAAAAGGTGTCCCAATGATTTGGAGTTTTTAGATCTAGATGCAAAAATTGATAAAAGTGGGATTGAAGAGGTCAAAACTTTAAGTAGCAATGAAACCACTATTTCGGATTTCAAGGAATTTAATTATGATAACTGTTCATTAATAGATTGTGTTTCCTTGTTGCAATCCGTGTTAAATTCTCCTCAAGCTTATAATCAAAACAAAGCTTCTACTAAACATATCGTTGATGCTATGATGCAATCTTTTGAAGAAAAGCTTGAACTTGAAGTTTCTATTCCTAGAAAAGTTTATGATGAGTGGGAACCTACTATTAAGATTAAGGTTAAAGATTATGAATGCTATGCTTTGTGTGATTTGGATGCTAGTGATTCCACGATTCCAAAAACATTGTGTGATGTGCTAGGTTTCCATGAATTTGATGATTGTTCTTTAAATTTGCATCTTGCGGATTCCACCATTAAGAAATCTATGGGAAGGATTAATGATGTTCTTATTATTGAAAATAGGTACTATGTGCCCATAGATTTCATTGTTCTTGATATAGATTGCAATCCTACATGTCGTATTATTCTTGGTAGACCTTTCCTTAGAAGGATTGGTGCAATTATTGATATGAAAGAAGGAAACATTAGATTCCAATTTCCGTTAAGGAAGGGCATAGAACACTTTCGTAGGAATAAAATTAAATTACCTTATGAATCTATTATGAGAGCCACTTATGGATTGCATACCAAAGATGGCAATACTTAGATCTATTCTTGTTTTTATGCCTAGCTAGGGGCGTTAAACGATAGCGCTTGTTGGGAGGCAGCCCAATTTTATTTTTGTTCTTTACTTTTTTCTCCTGTTTAGTAATAAATAATTCATATAGCCTCTGGTTAGATGTGGTTTTATTTTTTAATTAGTGTTTGTGCCAAGTAGAACCTTTGGGAAGACTTGGGTGGAAGTTAATGCGATCTTGCTGTAAAAAACAGAAACTTTGCGCTCACGAGATTAGCTGTAATTGTTTATAGAAGAGTGCTTTTGTCAGGACCCCGATCCTATGCTACACCGATCTAGCATGTAACACCTCATATCACTTTGCAGCCTCACGCACGGTATTCCCACGGGTGTCGCCTTACCAGGCCCGGGACTGTTTGCGCCTTTTGGCTCACGTATATGATAGTGTCGCTAGCATCCATATGACAAAGAACCCAGGATGACATGGCTAGTCGTGAACCCAAAGTGGCGCTAATTTACAGGGACAGGCATACATGACCCAACAACGAATGTGTCGGTCATCAGCGAGTGAATCCGGGCTGTAGCAGCTGGGCTAGCAGTACTCCGGTAATCCGGGCTGTAGCAAGCTAACAGGACTCCGGTAGACACCGCGTGACATTTCCCCGAAGAGCAGACACAGGAACGAAGAAGGACACATGCCGGCCAGCCAGTGTTCCGGAGCAGCAGCAAGCTACCATGGCTCAGTGGAAGCACTAGGAGACATTTCCCGGTAAGAGAGGCTACCAAGGATAAACAATTAGATAATTAGATCCCACACATACCAAGCATTTCAATAACATACACACAATATGCTCGATATGTGCAAATACGACATGGCATGACAACATGACTCTACAACTCAAGTATTTTATTCAATAGGCTCCGAGGAGCGAGATATTACAAACATGGGTCTCATGACCCAACATTCAGAGCACACAAGTCAAAGCACAAGTGGAAGCTTAACATGTCTGAGTACAGACATCTACAAATGAAAAGGCCGAGAAGCCTGACTATCTACCAGATCCTGCCGAGGGCACAAGATCGTAGCTGAGGTAACAAGCTAAACGTCGAAGTCCACGCGGAACTACTAGTGAGACGGAAGTTTCTCTGCAAAACATAAAATAGGCAAACGTGAGTACAAATGTACCCAGCAAGACTTACATCAGATCTAACTACATATGCATCACTATCAACAAAGGGGATGGTGGGATTTAACTGCAACAAGCCATCTTTGACTCGGTGGCTATCCTAAACTACGACTGCAAGTAACTCTTTTGAGGTGGCGCACACGAGTCCACATATTCACCAACCAATACACCACTATGGATCCGCTCCCGTCTTCCTACGAGAACGCCATGCATAGCACTCACGCTTATCTTGCGCATTTTAGAGTATCCACTTTCACTTGTCTATGAACTGTACATGCAACCCAGAAGTCCATTACCGCGGACACGGCTATTCGAATAGATCATTTATAACCCTACAGGGGTGGACTTCTTCACACACGCTCTCGCCACTTACCACCATGTACACTTCGTGTATCTCGGCAACCTTCAAGCGGAAGCCTGGCGAGGGAGTCGGCCATGACCTGACTAATCACACAAGTCTCTATCCAGGTTTATCGCCTATTCGGGTTCCATCTGCAAGGAGATCCGGCCGGGGTGTCGCTCACAGCCCCAAACGATGTGTGCAGGGTTCCCAAGCCCACCTTGACGGGTGGAGCTACGCTTAGTACACCGTGCCATGGTGCATAGTCTGTCCCAAGCCCACCTATACTGTGTGCCACTTGGTAGACTACTAACACTACCTACAAACACCAGAAACTAGTTGCAACTCCTGGACATAGATCATGTTGATTAATAAGTCAAGAGGGGTCGAGTTACCGGAACCCAATCTATCGTAGTAATTGTTTCATGGATCACAAACGCAGAACTCAGTTCCTGAGGACGGTTTCAATGAGACAACCCACCATGTACTCCTACATGGCCTCTCATCGCTACCTTTACCAAATTGTGTTCACACACTTAGCTCACGCATAATAGGACATGTTCATACACCTCCAATTCATCCCCGATGAATCAGACCTGACTCAACTCTAAGCAGTAGCAGGCATGGCAAACAAGCATGAATGAGTAGGCACATCAGGGCTCAAACAACTCCTACTCATGCTAGTGGGTTTCACCTATTTACTGTGGCAATGACAGGTCATGCAGAGGAAAGGGGTTCAACTACCGCAGCATGTAATAGTTGAATCATTGTTGTCCTAATGTAGTAAAAGAGAGCAGGAGCGAGAGAGCGGGATTGTGTTGAAATGAACATGGGGATTTTGCTTGTCTGGCACTTCTGAAGATAGTATAGTTCTTCATCGGTGTCATCAAACTCATCATCGGGAACATAGGTCTACTGAGGGGGAAACAACCACCGTCAACAAAGAAGGAAACACAATCAATCCAATGCTCAATATGATGCATGATCAGGACATAGCAAAATGAGTGTGTTGGTCTAATGCAACTTCAACCAGCTGGGTTTGAGTCATTTTGAACCAAAGGTTCAATCCCAAACTCACTTTATGAATTTAAATAGTGCCGTATCATGTTTTGCACTAAACATCAAGGTCAAGTTGCTTAAACATGCATGAAACCTGTACATGTGGATAGAATAGATTTTTCTGATCATTTTTCATATATAAATTATTTCATTTGGAGTTACGGTTGAATTACTATGATTTTTAGAAGTTTATACTATTTTCTGGAATTTCCTAGATTATTTTTAATTCAGAAAATGATTTACTGCGTCATCCCGACGTCAGTGTGATGTCAGCAAGTCAACTGTGGTCAAAGCTGACGTTCGGGACCCACATGTCATTGGCTCACTGTTAACTGGGGATTAATCCCGTGTTGACTGGGGTTTGACCCGCCGCGGGACCCGCTGTCAGTGACCGTGGTGGGGTGATTAGCCTCTAATTAACTGACACATCGGCTTCGCCGGAGCTCGGCCAGCGACGACCAAAACCGAGGAGGGAGCTCACCGGAGCGGCGCTACGGGCGGTGTTGGGCAAATCCAAGGGCACCAGAGGGTTGCCCTTGCTCGCGCGCATCCAGGGGAGGCACGCGGGAGGGCGCAGGGTGGCCGGAGCTCGCCGGAGCAAGCTCGCGGCGGCGACCGAGGTATGGCTTCGAGCGAGCTCGGGCTACAAGGCACGGGGAAACTCTCTGAGGGGCTCGCCGGACTCCTGGTGAAGCAAGGAGGGCGATGATGCGTGTGGGAGCCAGTTCTTTGGGCTCTGGCGACGACGGTGCCATGGCCGGCGGCGGGGAGCTTTCGGGTGCGGTGGGAACAACGGCTACTGAGGCCAAACGAGCACGGGAGCTAGGGGCAAGAGCAAGAGGAGCTCACAGCAAAGCCGAAGGAGGTCTCAGCGGGCTCGGGGAGGCACCGGAGGCAGCAAATCGACGGCAACGATCTTCGGTGGCCGACGAGGGGAACGACGGTGCAGGCAGCATCCAGGGGCTTCCGGCGTCGGGCAGCTCGGTGAGGAGGAAGAGAGGGACTAGGCGGATCTCGTGGGCAGCTCCAGGGGGGCGAGGGAGAGGCGGTGGCCATGGCTACGGTGAGCGCCGGCGACGATGGCCCTCGGGTGGTTGCGAGCGAGAGAGATAGAGGAGGGGATGAGCACGGGGGAAGTGAGAGGGGGTCGAGGGAGTGCATGGCAACGCCTAGGCGCATCGGGGATGAGTCAGGCACGCAGGAGGTGGTCGAGCGCGTGCTCACGCGCTGCGGGCACACGCCTCTCGTCCTTCTGGCGAGAGAAGGGAGATGACTGGCAAGAGGGCCTGGTGGGCTGGGCTGCTTCGGCTGGGCCAAGTGGCTACACAGGTGTGGCCAGGTAGTTCTCTCTCTCTCTATCTCTCTCTCTCTCTCTCTCTCTCTCTTTTTCTTCTGTTTTGCATTTTCCGTAATTTGTTTGATTTAGTTTTAGAAACTAAATCATTTTTGTTGCTTCTGATAATTCTTGTATGGACTAGTTGGATTATTCCAAAGCCCTTCACCAAAGATCAGAATTATTGGACATATATTAATTAATTAACAAATATATATCCAATGCAAATAGTTATTTATTTAATTCAAAGGCCCAAAATAAATATCTCTGAGATTCCAAAAATATTGTTTAGAGTTTTACCTCTTGCCAATATTTTCATAGACTAAGAGGAACATTTTCTTGGACTTCTTTGAAAAGATTTTAATATTGATTATTTCTTAAGTGATTTCTGAGGGTTTCAACTAACCTCAATTAAACTTTCAGAATTTAGACATGATGCATGATGCTCACTCATGTAATTAGCTACAAGAAAATTCTAGGGCTGTGACAGCTTTTAGGTTGATTCTTTTTGCAGAGGATTAATAGACAAATTCCATACGTCCACCAATTTATTTCAGAATTTTTGGAGTTACATAAGTACTCGAAAGTTACAGATTACTATAGATTGTTCTGTTCTTTTGACAGATTCTGTTTTTGCGTGTTGTTTGCTTATTTTGATGAATCTATGAGTAGTATCGGGGGGTATGAACCATAGAGAAGTTGGGATACTGTAGGTTTTACACCAATATAAATAAAGAATGAGTTCATAACAGTAACTTGAAGTGGTGATTTATTTTCTTATACTAACGGAGCTCATGCGATTTTCTGTTGAATTTCTGTGTTGTGAAGTTTTCAAGTTTTGAGTAAGGATTTGATGGACTTTGCAATAAGGAGTGGCAAGAGCCTAAGCTTGGCGATGCCCAAGGCACCCCAAGGTAAAATTCAAGGACAACCAAAAGCCTAAGCTTGGGGATGCCGTGGAAGGCATCCTCTCTTTCGTCTTTGTCTATGGGTAACTTTACTTGAAGCTATATTTTTATTCACCACATGAAATGTGTTTTGCTTGGAGCGTCTTGTATGATTTGAGTCGTTGATTTTTAGTTTATCACAATCATCCTTTCCGTACACACCTTTTGGGAGAGACACACATGAATCGTGATTTATTAGAATACTCTATGTGCTTCACTTATATCTTTTGAGCTAGAGTATATTACTCTAGTGCTTCACTTATATCTTTTGAGAGCACGGCGGTGGTTTTTCTTTGGTTGAACTCTCATGCTTCACTTATATTATTTTGGGAGTCTTTTAGAACAACATGGTAATTTTCTTTGGTTATAAAATTAGTCCTAATATGATGGGCATCCAAGATGGGTATAATAAAAACTTTCATAAGAAGTGCATTGAATACTATGAGAAGTTTGATTCTTTATGATTGTTTTGAGATATGAAGATGGTGATATTAGAGTCATGCTAGTAGAGTAGTTGTGAATTTGAGAGATACTTGTGTTAAAGTTTGTGATTCCCGTATCATGCACGTATGGTGAACGGTTATGTGATGAAGTTGGAGCATGATTTATTTATTGATTGTCTTCCTTATGAGTGGCAGTCAGGGATAAGCGATGGTCTTTTCCTACCAATGTATCCCCCTAGGAGCATGCGTGTAGTACTTCGTTTCGATAACTGATAGATTTTTGCAATAAGTATGTGAGTTCTTTATGACTAATGTTGAGTCCATGGATTATACACACTCTCACCCTTCCACCATTACTAGCCTCTCTTCTGTCGCGCAACTTTCCCCGATACCATACACCCACCATATACCTTCCTCAAAACAGCCACATTACCTAACTATTATGGCATTTCCATAGCCATTCCAAGATATATTTCCATGCAACTTTCCACTGTTCTGTTTATTATGACACACTCCATCATTGTCATATTGCTCTGCATGATCATGTAGTTGACATCATATTTGCGGCAAAGCCACCGTTCATAATGTTTTCATACATGTCACTCTTGAATTTCACATAGAGTCATATTTTGTTCTAAGTATTGAGTTGTACTTCTTGAGTTGTAAGAAAATAAAAGTGTGATGATCTTCATTATTAGAGCATTGTCCCATGTGAGGAAAGGATGATGGCCTATGATTACCCCACAAGTCGGGATGAGAGTCCGGACGAAAAAAAGAAAAAAAAAGAGGCCATAAAAAGAGAAGGCCCAAATAAGAAAAATGAGAGAAAAAGAGAGAAGGGGCAATGTTACTATCCTTTTTCCACATTTGTGCTTCAAAGTAGCACCATGATCTGCATGATAGAGAGTCTCCTATGTTGTCACTTTCATATACTAGTGGGAATTTTTCATTATAGAACTTGTCTTGTATATTCCAATGATGGGCTTCCTCAAAGTGCCCTAGGTCATCGTGAGAAAAAAAGTTGGATGCACACCCACTTAGTTTGTTTTTGAGCTTTCATACACTTATAGCTCTAGTGCATCCATTGCATGGCAATCCCTACTCACTCACATTGATATCTATTGATGGGCATCTCCATAGCCCGTTGATACGCCTAGTTGATGTGAGACTATCTTCTCCTTTTTGTCTTCTCCACAACCACCCTTCTATTCCACCTATAGTGCTATGTCCATTGCTCATGCTCATGTATTGTGTGAAGATTGAAAAAGTTTGAGAACATCAAAAGTATGAAACGATTGCTTGGCTTGTCATCGGGGTTGTGCATGATTTAAATATTTTCTGTGATGAAGATAGAGCATAGCCAGACTATATGATTTTGTAGGGATAGCTTTCTTTGCATGATTGCTTTGTTAGTATGCTAGAAATATTACTGTTTTTATGTCAATATTAAACTTTTGTCATGAATCTTTCGGATCTAAACATTCATGGCACAATAAAGAAAATTACATGAATAATTATGTTAGGTAGCATTCCACATAAAAAGTCTATTTTTATCATTTACCTACACGAGGACGAGCAGCAATAAAGCTTGGTGATGCTTGATACGTCTCCAACGTATCTATAATTTTTTATTGTTCCATGCTATTATATTATCTGTGTTGGATGTTTAATGGGCTTTAATAAGCTATTTTATATTATGTTTGGCTCTAACCTATTAACCGAGGGCCCAGTGCCAGTTTCTATTTATTTCCTATTTTAGAGTTTTCAAGAAAAGGAATACCAAAAGGAGTACAAACAGAATGAAACCTTCGCGATGATCTTTCCTGGAACGAAAGCAAACCAGAAGACTTGGAGATGAAGTCAGAGAGGCAACAAGGCGGCCACGAGGCAGGAGGTCGTGCCCAGGGGGTAGGCGTGCCCCGACCCTCGTGGGCCCCTTGTAGCTCCCCTAACCTAGTTCCTTTGCCTATATATACTCTTATACCCTAAAAACATCAGGGGGAGTCACAAAACCACTTTTCCACTGCCGCAACCTTCTGTACCTGTGAGATCCCATCTTGGGGCCTTTTCCGGTGATCTGCCGGAGGGGGGTTCAATCACGGAGGGCTTCTACATCAACACCAGTACCTGTCTGATGAAGCATGAGTAGTTTATCACAGACCTTCGGGTCCATAGTTATTAGCTAGATGGCTTTTCTCTCTCTCTTTGATTCTCAGTACAAAGTTCTCCTCGATGTTCTTGGAGATCTATTCGATGTAATACTCTTTTGCGGCGTGTTTACCGAGATCCGATGAATTGTGGATTGATGAACAAGATTATCTATGAATATTATTTTGTTCTTCTCTGAATTCTTATATGCATGATTTGATATCTTTGTAAGTCTCTTCCAATTATCGGTTCAGTTTGGCCTACTAGATTGATCTTTCTTGCAATAGGAGAAGTGCTCAGCTTTGGGTTAAATCTTGTGGTGTCCTTTCCCAATGACAGTAGGGGCAGCAAGGCACGTATTGTATTGTTGCCATCGAGGATAAGAAGATGTGGTTTTCATCATATTTCTTGTGTTAATTCCTCTACATCATGTCATCTTGCCTAATGTGTTACTTCGTTCTTTATGAACTTAATACTCTAGATGCATGCTGGATAGTGGTCTATGTGTGGAGTAATAGTAGTAGATGCAGGCAGGAGTCGGTCTACTTGACACGGACGTGATGCCTATGTTCATGATCATTGCCTTAGATGTCATCATAATTATGCGCTTTTCTATCAATTGCTCAGTAGTAATTTGTTCACCCACCGTAATACATGCTATATCGAGAGAAGCCACTAGTGAAACCTATGGCCCCGGGGTCTCTTTTCCATATTATTGAATATCGTTTACATCTTGCTAGTTTCTGATCTACTACTCTGCAATGTTTACTTTCTAATCTATAAACAAAAAATACCAAAAATATTTACTTTAACGTTTATCTATCTCTATCAGATCTCACTTTTGCGAGTGACCATGAAGTGATTGACAACCCCTTTATCGCGTCGGTTGCAAGTTCTTGATTGTTTGTGCGGGTATTTGGTGACTTGTGCGTCGTCTCCTACTGGATGGATACCTTGGTTCTCAAAACCGAGGGAAATACTTACGCTACATTGATGCATCACCCTTTCCTCTTCAAGGGAAAACCAACACAAGCTCAAGAGGTAGCAGCATAGCATCAGGAAAGGAAAGCAAAAGCAAGGTGAGATGCTTACTCATCATCGGTGATGTACACCGTCTTTCTGGCCAGGACCGCGGCGCCCCCGGGCTTCCTGAGGACAGGCTTTGACACGTCCAGAAGATCGGCAGGGCACGCGGCGGATGTCTCCATAGTGGCGGCGACGGACGACAAGGCGGGAGCATCGCCCCGAAGAGGCAGCGCCGCGTCGCCCTTCTTCGGGGTCGCTTTGCTCAGCCTCCCAAGAGGGGCCCCCCTGGACCTCGTAGCAACCCCGACGGACTATAGGGGACCTTCGACCAAGTGCTCGCCAGCGTTATCATCGTCAGAGAGATCATGGAGGAGCTCGCTCTGCAATGGAGGGGAAGTCTCCCCAATATCTTCCATGGTCGCCTCTGAATCCTCCCCCCTCCTCCTCAGAGTCCTTGCCGGAGGACACAGGCACCGGGGAGTTGGTAAGCCTGGGTGGCACAAGCTGTCGGCATTTTGGATACGGGGGTACCCAGACTTGCCTGCCTGCAGCCCGTGGTGTGGCTCCACTAGCGGCCTGGTATGACCTAGTTTTGACATTAACAACTCAAGACCCTTGCAAGGGGCCAAGCCTCGCGAGGGGGACGACACCAAGACCTTCGAGGGGATCAGCCTCCCCAGGTTGGCTCCTGAGGAGCGGAGATTTCTATGCAAGGCTCACCTCGTGAGGCTTTGGTGACGTGAGCCATGACGATCAAGGCCAGGCGGGTGCCAGGCGGGTGCAAGCGGGCGCAGTGTACCAGTTTCCTCTTTGGTGCAAAGGAGGCAAGAAGCAGGTGCTGAGTCTCGAGGGAGAAGCCAAATATTTCCATTCCTGTGCAACAAGATCAAGACCGCCAGGACAGCAGGAAGAAGGTCATCATCGAGCCCACCGCAGCGTCACAAGCAGAGGCTTTTGCATGCGAAGACCACTTTAGTCAGGATACGATGTACTTGTTGTCTCCCTTCAAATTTGGCGGTTGTGGGATCCCTTCCCACCTCCATTCAGGAAGAGGACCAAGGCCAGTATAAATAGGACCTAGCCACCGCGAAGGAGGGGGATCGGATCCATTCCACCCTCACCAGCTCACCAGCTGGCTTGAGCCAAAGAACACGCCTCCTGAGGCTATTCTCCATTGTACTAGTTCTTCCTCAGCCCCTCGAGGAAAATCCAACACAAAGCAGGAGTAGGGTTTTACACCGCAAGGTGGCCCAAACCTGGGTAAACTGATGTGTCTTGTTTCCTTCGAGCTCGACGCGTTAGGCTGTGAGATTAGCGAGTCGGCAGACTGGGGAGAGTGATATCTCCGCACGCACCCCAAAGTCCGAACCTTTCAAGGGTTTCCGGAACCCGTAATCTGACATTTGGCGCGCCAGGTAGGGGTGTGTCAAAGATCTGCCGCTCCGTCCGCTGTGCTCCGCTGCCGACCCCAATGGCGGGCGCTCCAACATCGACCGGACCGTCGTGCACCTTGGGGGGAGCCGTGGGCCACCAGGCTTTCATCCCTGCTCTGAGGCGAGCACAGTGGCCACCCAAGTTCAGGTCGGAGCTGCCGCCCCGCTACAACGGCGCGGCAGATCGAGCCAGCTTCCTCCATGTGTACGAGGAGGAAGTTTGCGCAGCCGGCGGGGATGATAAGGTCATGGCCAACTTGGTCCCCATGGCCCTCGTGGGTGTGCCACGCGCCTGGCTGCTCAACTTGCTAGAATCTTCTGTGGTTTCCTGGGAGGAGTTGCGCAGCCTCTTCATCGCGCACTTCGCGGTGCCGGCGCCCCACGCCATCGTAGCCCTCCTCGGCAGCTCGCAAGCGACACCTTGGACCGTAACATCAAGCAATTCCGACAAGTGAGTGCTGCCTACGCGCAGCCAGGGGCTCCCCCGAGCTGGGCGGCGCCCAAGGCCGACCTCACCTTCGATTCAGAGGACCACCCCACTTCCACAGCATGCGCAGGCGTGTTCTCGATGCTCTGCACCCCCACCATCTGCAACGTGGCAGTCACCAAGACCCTTATCGATGGCGGGGCCAGCCTCAATGTGCTCTCTATGGAGGTATTCGGCTTGCTTCATTTGCCTTATGGCCGGCTCCGCCCCACCAAGCCCTTCTTCGGGGTCGCCGATGGCTCCACCAGTGCCGTAGGGAAGATCTGCCTCCCCGTTACCTTCAGAACCCATAGCAACTACCACACTGAGCTTATCAACTTCGACATCGCCCGGGTCAGCCTCCCGTACAACACCATCCTCGGGTACCCAGCTCTAGCCAAGTTCATGGCAGCAACTCAACCAGCCTACGACCTCATGAAGATGCCAGGGAGCAGCGGCGTCCCATGGGACACCAAAGATGCACTGCTGGCCTTCAAGCTTACGTTCCAGACCGCGACAGCCGCGCAACCAAGTGGAAAGGAGCCCAGAGGCCCCGAGGGCTGCACCGGCCAAGAAGAAGCAGTTATTTTCTCAAGATCGAGCTGAGATGAAACAAGTACCAGTTGACGAAGACGGAGTGTCTGGTGCTCCCTTCACCACAGGTGCCAGCCTCTCTCTGGACCAGGAGAGGGCGTTGGTCAGCTTATTTCGTGCCAAAAAGGAAGTGTTCGCATGGGAACCCAATGACCTGGTTCGAATCCCGAGGGGGGTAATCGAGCACCACCTGAGGGTGTGCCCAAACGTGCGCCCAGTGAAGCAGAAGGCACGACGGCAGTCCACCTAGAAGCAAGCGTTCATCGTCCAAGAGACTCGCAAGCTGCAAGATGCCGCCATCATCCGAGAGGTGTGGTACCCAGAGTGGCTGGCGGACCCGGTTATTGTCCCCGAGAAGGGAGGGAAGGAGGGCATGTGTGTTGACTTCACCAACCTCAACAAGGCTTGCCCTCAGGACCCATTCCCGCTCCCGCACATTGACCAGATCGTCGACTCCACCGCAAAGTGTGATCTGTTGTGATTTTTGGACACCTTCTTGGGCTACCACCAGATCAAGATGGTTGTGCAAGATGTGGAGAAGACGGCTTGACCCCATGTGGGGTGTATTGCTACACCTGCATGCCGTTTGGACTGCGTAATGCTGGATCCACCTTTCAGCGGCTAATGCATATCGCTCTGGGCCAACAGCTCGGGAGGAACACTGAGGCCTACATTGATGACATAGTGGTAAAGTCTCGGGAGGCAAGGACCCTGATCGAGGACCTGGAGGAAACATTTGCCAGCCTACGCAAGGTGGACCTGCGGCTCAACCCTGAGAAGTGTGTGTTTGGCGTCCCCTCCGGCAAGCTGCTGGGTTTCTTAGTGTCACACAGAGGAATCGACGCCAAGCCAGAGAAAGTCAAGGCCATAGAAGACATGACCCCGCCACAAACCCTCAAGGAGATACAGAAGCTGGCGGGCTGTGTGACCTCGCTGGGGTGCTTCATCTCCAAGTTAGGGGAGCGTGCCCTCCCGATCTTCAAGCTGATGAAAGGGAAAGGGTCGTTCGAGTGGACCCCTGAAGCTGACGCGGCTTTCCAAGACTTCAAGAGATACCTCACCAGCCCACCAGTGACAGTGGCACCACGCCCCCTCGAGCCCTTGGTGCTCTACTTGGCCGCCACGCCTCACTCTACTAGCGCCGCTTTGGTGGCACTGAGAGAAGAGCACCAGACTGAGGGCCCACGGCGGGGCTCCTTGGCGCCGCGCAAGCCGCCGCAGCCCCAGGACGGAGCTCCTGAGGCCTCAACCGCACCACCGTACGACGTTACTCCTAAGGCCCCAGCCGACCCCCAGCCGGTGGGGCTCATGAGGCCGTGGCTGATGCGGCAAACAACAAGACTCCTGAAGGCCCGCGCCCTCAAGAGATACAAGACCTCGCCAACACCTCCTCCCTCGTCGAGCATCCAGTCTACTTCCTCAGCATGGTGCTACGGGAGGCACAGACACGCTACCCCATGCCGGAAAAGCTCTTGCTCGCGCTCCTCGTTGCCTCCCGGAAGCTGCACTGCTACTTACAGGGCCACCCCATCAAGGTTGTCTCAGCCTACCCATTGGAGAGAGTACTTTGGAGCCCTAACGCCGCCGGAAGGGTCGTAGAGTGAAACATTGAGCTGCAGGCGTTCCAGCTGGAGTTCAGCACCACCAGGGCCATCAAGGGCGCGGCCCTCGCAGATTCCGTGGCGGAATGGACTGATGCCCCCGACCGTGGAATATGCATGGATCGCTCCCTCTTACCCGAAGACGAAGTGCAGGATGGGTGGATCATGTACTTCTGATGTGCGTTCGCACGTCAGGGCGCGGGGGCTGGAGCAGTGCTCATCTCACCCACCAAGGAGAAGCTCTGCTATGATGTGCAACTCTGCTTCCAGCAGGGTGAGAAGGTCTCCAACAATATCGCAGAGTTTGACATCCTGATTGCTGGCCTTCTCCAACAAATAATATACACCGAAGGACGAGCACATGGAGGCATACCTGGAAGAGGTACGCAAGATGGAAAAGCAATTCTTGGGCTTGGAATTGCAACATGTGCCACGAGGCACAAACAAGGAGGCAGACGACATTGCCAAAAGGGCATCCCGGCGCCTACCTCAGGAGCCTGGCATTTTTGAGGAGCGGCTCTTCAAGTCATCAGCAGCACCCTCTCCTGCAAAACCAGCACCGCCTCAGTAGGATCTTCTCCGAGCCGCTGCGATAGGTGCCCTAGCTTGCGGTCCGACCTTGGGGGCCCGTATGCTCCTCGCGCTCGAGCCCCAGAAGGGGTGCTGGACCGAGGAGTTCAAGGTGTACTTGCTTCAGGGGACCCTTCCAGAGAAGGAGGAAGATTTAGAGCATGTGGCTCACCAGGCCACCGCATAAAGCATCCAGGACGGTGAATTGTACCGTAAGCGGGCCAACGATGTTTCTCTATGATGCATCTCCACGGAACAGGAACTTGAGTTGCTACCAGACATACACGATGGGGACTGTAGACACCACTCTTCATCACGCACCCTTGTGGGCAAGGCGTTTTGCAGTGGGTTCTATTCGCCCACGGCGCTCAATGACGCCACCGAGCTGGTGAGATCTTGTGAAGCCTACGAATTCCACACCAAGCAGATCCACCAGCCAGCACAGGGCCTCCAGACTATCCGGCTCACATGGCCATTTGCAGTCTTGGGGTTGGACAACTTGGGACCATTTCCTCGAGCGCTAGGGGGCTACTGCTACCTCTACGTCACCATCGACAAGTTCACCAAGTGGGCGGAGGTTGAAGCTGTCCGCACCATCCCGGTCAGCTTAGCTGTCAAGTTCATCAAGGGCATCGTGAGCCAGTTTGGGGTTCTTAATCACAGCATCACCGACAATGGTCTGCAATTCACCAGCAACCTTTTCAAAACATATTGTGCTAACCTTGGAACACAGATATGCTACACTTTGGTGGCACACCCCAGGAGCAACGGCCAGGCCGAGCGCGCCAACGCAGAGGTCCTGAGAGGCCTCAAGCAAGGACCTTCAAGAAGAAGCTCAAGGCCTGCGGCAAGGGCTGGCTCAACGAGCTCCAGTCAGTACTTTGGTCCATCCGCACCACCGCGACCAAGCCGACCGGCGAAACCCCGTTCTTACTCGTCTACGGAGCTGAAGCAGTTCTCCCACACGAGGTCAAGCATCGCTCCACGTGGGTCTTGGCATTCGACGAGGCACGTAAGACGCCATGCGAGGGATGGATCTCATGTTGGGGGAGGAATGCTGCCGTCAAGCCTCGCTCCGGGCGGCAAGGTACCAGCAGGTGCTGCGGCGGTACCACTGTCGCAGCATCCGCTCCAGGACGCTCGAGGTGGGAGATCTCGTCCTGAGGTGGGTGCTCTCTAGGGAAGGGCTACACAAGCTATCTCCCATGTGGGAGGGCCCGTTTAGGATTGCCCGTGTCTCTAGGCCTGGCACCGCGCACCTGGAGACACAGGACGAGATCCCCATCTAGAAAGCCTGGAACACCCAACACATCCGGAAGTTCTACCCATGAAGCAAGGCTCACGCCTGTGAAGGTCTCCGCTCGTGAAACTCTCACGTAATAACGAGTGGGGCTGTACACGCCCCGGAGTCTCATGACTGTCGCCCGCGTGCCTCATGGGGGCTCCCTCCCATGTCCTCGTGTCAACACTTAGCTCCGCGCTGGTGAGAAGACTAGACTAGGTGCCAAACGCGGCTGTTCATTTGCTTGCTTTCGTTAGTTGGTTCACAGTCTCTTAATGAATTTGGAATTTTCGTGTTTTGATTTGCCAAGTTGGGCTTTCTCTCCTCTCGCTCCACTTGTGCTTAGCCTTGGCCAGGAAAGGGCAGCAGTTGCCCGTCGCTCTTCCTCGTGTGCCCCGCGCATGGGGGCTAGGTAGGTGTGGGCGCTCAGGTCTGCCCGCAAGCAAGCATGCCTCGACGAAACCCCGTTGCCCCAGTGCTTTGGCTTTCTTAATCCTCACGAGACACCCTCAATCGAGCTCGTGAGCATGCGCGTCCTCTCATGTTGGTGCCCCTCGGGCAGCGCGACGCGGTGCATTAAGCCGTAGCTAAGCCTGTGGTAGGGGGCTCGCGCAAGGAAGAAGGAGATGCCCCATTAAAGTTTTTTCTTTAAAAGAACTCTGCAGCACCTCTACAACGCCTCGCAAGATCGATGGCTCCCAAGTCATCAGAAAGGAAGGATTCACCAGGCATCAAGGGTCAAGCCCTCACGAGGTGGGAAGCTACCGCGAGCATGTCAAGCTATGTTACCCTACCCGTGCCCACTCAGAATACAAATATCACGGCACAACATTAAGATAATAAGCATAGAATGAGGACATAACTGCCACAGTTCATTACACGCCCCAGCGGGGCACTCTATTTTTTTGAAATTGCAGAAGAAAGGAAATGTTAAATGGAAGTGGCCCATGAGGCCGCAGCAGGTCCTGAAGCCAAGCTCGGCAGCCCCAAGCTTAGATCAGTCCCTCCTACTTCACCGGGGCGCGACAGTGAGACGATCTGCATCCTTCCTCGATGCGAGCTCGGCGGTGCGGAGGTTGGTCGTAGCTGCCGCTGCTGGAGCTCTTGCCCGAAGAAGACCTGCCGCAGCGGGAGGAAGTGTGGACGTTGTCAAGGCCAAGCTCACCCTCGTCGCTGACGCGACCGACGTCAAGGCCATGCTCATCGTCGCCGCTGCCGTCTTCTGGGCAACACCCCGCGCGGCGGCCGTCTTCCCTGAACACCCTCATGAAGAGGGTCGCAAGGCCATCATACTTGAAGTGGAGGGTGCACCTCCCACTCAGGCCTCCCGCGCGGGCAAACACCTGCCAGCCATGGGTCGGGACCATGCTGCCTGCAGCGGTGACCTTGATCCTAACCCACGAGGCCCTGCAACAGCAGTCGTCAGCCTGCAGCAAGAGGTCGTCGAGTCCCAAGGCCGACAGCTCATCGGTGAAGAAGCACGGAAGCCGGAGCAAGGTGCCGGCGGGCCTCTCCGACCACAGAACAAACTCCAGGAGCGCATCCATCAAGGGGGAGCACGGTTGAGGAGGACGGGTGACCATGGCACGCCTCCCCTCATCGCAAGGGCTGCCCCGTGGCCGGTGGCCCCTGCCAAGAGAAGAAGCACCACCACAGACGCCAAGGGAGATGCCAGCTCCCGGAGAAGCACACCTGTGCTCCCTGGAGGCTACCGTCGAGGTTGTGGCATGCTTGCGGGGACAGCCGCGGCCCCTGTTGGGTGGTGGCGAAGCTGGCCCCTCCTAGGGGGCCTTCCCTTTCTCAGCGGCCGTGAACCTCCTTGTCGGCGCCATGAGGCTCGCAACTACGACAAGGTGGAGAAGAAGAAGGAACAGGCAAGAAGAAGATGAAGATAGAGATGGGCGAGGGGGGCTCTTCCCCTCACCTCATTTATAGTCGGTGGGAGGCCAACCACCAGCCTTCATGATCCTGTGTAATGATGTCTTCTCTACATGCAGCATCGACTCGTCAAGTAGGGCATCAATCTCCATGCGTCGCACAAGGCCGCAGGCGGTTGGGGCCCACGGCGCTCCACACTTGCCCTTTGGCTTCGCCTAGAAGCCAAGTCGGAGCGTGCCTTAGGCCTAGGGATACTGTCGGCATTCTGGATACGAGGGTACCCAGACTTGCCTGCCTATGGCCCGCGGCATGGCTCCACCAGCGGCCTGGTATGGCCCAGTTTTGACATCAACAAATCAAGACCCTCGCGAGGGGCAAAGCCTCGCGAGGAAGACGACACCAAAACCTCCAAGGGGATCAGCCTCCCCAGGCTGGCTCCTGAGGAGCAGAGATTTCTATGCAAGGCTCACCTCATGATGCTCGGGTGACGTGAGCCATGACGGTCAAGGCCTGGCATGCGCCAGTGTGCGCAGTGTACCAGTTTCGACATCAACAACTCAAGACCCTCGCGAGGCAGACGACACCAAGAACTTCGAGGGGATCATCCTTCACATGCTGGCTCCTATGGAGTGGAGATTTCTATGCAAGGCTCACCTCATGAGGCTTGGGTGATGATGCCAGGTGGGCGCAGTGTACCAGTTTCCTGTTTGGTGCAAAGGAGGCAAGTAGCAGGCGCATAGTCTCGAGGCAGGAGCCAACGATTTCCATTCCCATGCAACATGATCAAGACCGCCAGGACGGCAGGAAGGAGGTCATCGTCAAGCCCACCATAGTGTCACAACTAGAGGCTTTTGCAGGCGAAGACCACTTTAGTCAGGATAAGATGTACTTGTTGTCTCCCTTCAAATTTGGCCCTCATGGGATGCCTTCCCGCCTCGTTTCGGGAAGAGGACCAAGGCCACTATAAATAGGACCTAGCCACCGCCAAGGAGGGTGATCGGATCCATTCCACCCTCACCAGCTCACCAGCTCGCTTGAGCCCAAAACCACACCTCCTGAGGCTGTTCTCCACTGTACTAGTTCTTCCTCGGCCCCTTGAGGCAAATCCACCACAAAGCAGGAGTAGGGTTTTACACCACAAGGTGGCCCGAACCTGGATAAACTGTTGTGTCCCATTTCCTTCAAGCTCAACACGTTAGGCTGTGAGATTAGCAAGTCGGCAGACTGGGGAGAGTGAGATCTTCGCACGCAACCAGAGTTCAAACCTCTCAAGGGTTTGCGGAGCCCGTAATCCGGCACAAGCCCCACCTCGTTGAAGATATGCATGGCAACGGCTAGTTCTTCCCCATCGCTGTGGCGATACAGTGGAAGGTGGGCCGACGGGAGACCGCCGGGTCCTTCTCAAGCAAGGTATGCATGGCTGCCCAGCTCCTCACTCATCAGGCTCCCTCTACTCAACCGAAGCATTGCGTCAAGAACTCCCAGGCGCTCATGGCCCCCGTTAGCGCCCCGGAGTCCATGTCCACCAACATCAACCTCAGGACCGGTGCCCCCCGGGGGTCGATGAGCTTCTCGTGAGCCCACTAATCCAGCTTCTATGGCAACCTGGTTGGCAGCTCCAGCCGAGCGTGGAGGCCCCTGGCGTCTATGTAGATACACTTGCGCTGAAAGTCCTTCATCTTCTTCCTGGCCCTCATGAGCGCGTTGCCATGGGCTGCAACGAACGAGACATATCAAGAGCACTGGGTCGAATCGTGCATCCAGAGGGAGAAGTGGGGGAGCAGCGCAATGGAAGGCGACACCCCCACAAAGGCCTCGAAGTAGAAGGCGAAGATTGACAGAAGGAGGATGGAGTTGGGCTGGAGGTGAAGAGCATGGATCTTATAGTGGTCGAGGATGACGAGGAAGAACCTGGAGAAGGGTGGGACGAGCCCCGTGAAGACGCTATGGAGGATGAAGGGTTATAATGTACCCGCCAAGGTGTCCCGCCTAGCGGAGCCGGCCTGAAGCTCTGTCTCCATCCTATCATTGTCATTGCTCGCCGTCAGCAGGAGCACGGCGGCGAGGTGCCCCACCTCAGTGATAGAGGACGAGCTGAGGGCCGGTGCGGCCGAAGAGGCGGAGTGTGCGACAGAGGCGGCGGTCTTCGCCTTCTTGCTCGCCATCAGCGAAGAGTTCAGGGAAAATATTTGGTGGATCTGGAGGTATTCTTGGTAACCATTGATGTTTACTTGCTCATTATAATCATCTATAAATAATCATTATAATCTACCATAAACATCATGTGGACAAGTAGATAAACCTCTGCCTGATGACCCTATCCTACCTACTCAGTACTTAGACTTTGATGCCATGAACCTCATAAGCTCCTTATAGGCACGCCCACTAATTATACTTATAACTTGAAGTTTAATAAGGAACCTATTGTACCAGTTGTTTTGCCTGCGCCTGTTCTTTTTTATTATCACGTCAAAAGAAGATATTATGTCCCGGAGAATGAGACTCGGGCGTACAATGTGGGGGTTGAGGCAGCCAGATAGGCTGAGGTGGTCGCACCAAGAGCCTCCATGAGCTATCACTCAGCTTATTATCTAGGCCGTGGTTGGTGATTACCAAGCTAGGCCAAAAGCCTAGGCTTGGGGGAGTACGCATTTCCACCAACATTACATTCATGTTCGCACATTTCATTCCAGATGTTAGTGTTCACACTTTTTCATTGTATTATCCATGCTAGATTTATTTTCTCGCTTTTTTCTTGTGTGTTTGAAAAACTTTGAGAAAATCCCAAAAAATGTTTCTTGCTTCTTTTTGGGTTTTCTTTCTAGTTTAATTAGTTGTAGTATTAAAAAGAAAACCCAAAAAGATTTCCTTGTTCTTCTTTTGCTTGTTGAGAGCTTTCCCGTGTAAATAGTTTTTCTCGTTTATGTTTTCCTTTTTATTTAATTTGCTTTCTTCAAGAAAAACTAAAAACTCCAAAAATATTTCAGTGAGTTTCTCTAAAATTCTTTTCTTTTTATTGAGTCGTACCAAGGAGAAGACCACGATGAAAATGTTGAGTGGCTCTCATATGCATTGCTATTGATCTAACAAAGTGCCCAAATTGCCTTGTCTTCTCCTTTTGAATAAAATGTTTGTAGACTCCAGCTTAGTCCGCGACACTCTTGCACTATTATTATTTTCATATCATTAGGTCATGCAAGTGAAAGGCAATAATGACGGTATTTGATGAACTGGTGTTTAACCTAATATCCATGATTCAGCATATTATGATCGAACATGTTTGCAATGACAATTAGATATTATAGTTTCTCATGCCATACTTAAGTAGCTAGGAGTGGATACTAATTTATCTTGGATGTCAACATGCATTAGAATGATTTTGATGTAGTATGATGATATGGTATCCTCCTATGTATGTTTCAAGTGGCCTTACTTGGCACATGTTCATGCATGTAGTTGAATCAAAACCAACATAGCCTCTATGATATTTATATTCATGGTGTTCATATCTTACTCATGCTAGTATACAATGTTAATTATGCAAAACGCATGTTCATGACCGTTTTCGCTCTCTGTCTGGCCACTTCTCAACCTATTTGCTAGCCTTCCCCTGTACTAAGCGGGATTACTGCTTGTTCATCAAAATCCTAAAACCCAAGTTACTCCAGATGAGTCCACCATATCTACCTATATGCGGTATTACCCTATCGTTCCAAGTAGATTTGCATGTGCCACCTCTAAAATTTCAAATAAACATCTGTTTTGTGTGCCTAGGCCGCTCATGGAGCAACATAGGATGGTCAGTATCTTCCATGCTAAGCGGGTTATTCTCATGATGAGTGTTTATTCACTCGTCCTTGCACGAGAGGGGTGGTAATAGGGATGACCAGTCCTGAATTCAAAAATTTCTAATAATTAAACAAAACTCCCTCGGGACTGATGTTGGTATGGACAGCACCCGTGGATTCGGCTGGCCATGAAGTGTGTTTGTTAGTGGAGGGGGAGTAAACCTTTTACTTTTTATCGCCTGGGAACCGCAGCTAATGTGTTTAGCATGGAAGATATTGATAACTCTTGGTCGTAACGTTGACAGGAAGGGTGTACCTCCCAAAAATACATTTGTCTCTGTCTTAAGACTTTGAGCTTTGGCGCCACTGCAAATCCCTGTTTCCCTCTGCGAAGGGACTATCCATTTAATTTTATGTTGAGTCATCACCTTCTCAAACAAGCGCCAGATCTGAGAGCACTATTGCCATCCTCATGCATTGTGTATAGTTAATGTTGGATGCATCATGACTGGATCTTTTCTACCATGAATTACAATGTTTAGTCGCTGCTTGAACTTTAGAGGTGCTCTACATTTATGTTTTGCGGTCTCAGAAAGGGCTAGTGAGATACCACTATTATCATATTATATCATGGTTGTTTTGACAAAGTGTTGTCATTTGAGATATTTTATTATTGCTCGCTAGTTGCTTATGCCATTGATATGAGTTAATATATTTTTAAGAGTTATTTTTGACATGGTTAGTCATGATCTTTGCTGAAAACTTGGGTGCTAATTAAGCTTATTTGTGTAAACAAGAACAAAAGAGTTCATAAAAGTTTTTCTTTTTCACTTTCAGTCTGTCAACTAAACTGCTTGAGGACAAGCAAAGGTTTAAGCTTGGGGGAGTTGATACATCTCCATTGTATCTGCTTTTACTAATGCTTTTTGCTCTTGGTTTGGACTCTAATTTCCATGATTTGAATTAAACTAACTCGGGTTGACGCTGTTTTTAGCAGAACTACCACGGTGTTGGTCTTGTGCAAAAATAAAAGTTCTTGAAATGGAACGAATTTTTTTGGAGAATTATTTTACAATAAGAGAAAAATACTGGAGCCAAGAACCACTGAAGGGGGGGGCTGGTTGGGCACAAGACACCAGTGAACCCTCCCTCCTCCTCTGGCGCGCCCTGGTGGGTCGTCTTTACCTCGTGGCCCCGCAAACCCTAATTCCGACGCTATAAAATCCTATTTTCGGAGAAAAGCGCGGGGAGAAAGTTTCATCGTGTTTCACGATACGGAGCCGCCGCCACCTCTTGTTCTTCGTTGGGAGGCCAGATCTGGAGCCCGTTTGGGGCTCCAGAGAGAGGAATCTTCGGTCTTATTCATCACCAACTCTCCTTCATCACCAATTCCATGATGCTCCCCACCGGGAGTTGGTAATTCCTTCATAGGCTCGCTGGTCGGTGAGGAGTTGGATGAGATTCATCATTTAATCGAGTTAGTTTTGTTAGAGCTTGATCCCTAGTATCCACTATGTTATGAGATTGATGTTGTTATGACTTTGCCATGCTTAATGCTTGTCACTAGGGCCCGAGTGCCATGATTTCAGATCTGAACCGTTTATATTTTCACCATTATATCTATGTTTTAGATCTGATCTTCGAAATCATATTCACCTATTATGTGTTATGATCCATAAACCCCAATGTGACAGTAATTGGGATACTTTTCGGTGATGACCGTACTTTGAGGTATTCATGTATTCACTATGTGTTAATGCTTTGTTCAGGTTCTCAATTAAAAGGAGGCCTTGATATCCCTTAGTTTCCTTATGGACCCCGCTGCCACGGGAGGGTAGGACAAAAGATGTCATGGAAGTTCTTTTCATAAGCATGCATGACTATTTACAGAATACATGCCTACACTGTATTTTTGAACTGGAGCTATTTTCGTATCGCCCTAGGTTTATGATTGTTATATGATGCATATCATCCAATTAATTCACCGACCCAATGCCTAAGAATTTTCCACATATTGCTCTTGCTAAGTTACTACTGCTGTTGTTGCTGTTACACTTGCTACAAAATCATTGCTATCACTGTTACCATTACCATTACTGCTACTGTTACCACTGCTACCAAAACTATCATATTATTGTGCTATTGATCGCTTTGCTGCAGGTATTTAATCTCCAGGTGTGGTTGAATTGATAACTCAGCTGCTAATACTTACAAATATTCTTTGGCTCCCCTTGTGTCGAATCTATAAATTTGGGTTGAATACTCTACCCTCGAAAACTATTGCGGTCCCCTCTTGGAGCGCCTGGACCAGGGTTGTGGGGCCTTTCCCACCTACCCACGTCCATGTGGGTCCCTCCATGTAGGTGGGCCCAAATCTGGAACCTTCAAAACCTTCCCGGTACAATACCGGAAAATCTCGAACATTTTTCGGAACCCTGAAAACCACTTTCCTTGTATGAAACTTTATCTTCGGACCGTTCCGAAGCTCCTTGTGATATCCCATCACTACCCTAGCATTACTGAACATTAAGTGTGTGACCCTACGGGTTCGAGAACATGCGGACATGATTGAGACACCTCTCCGATCAATAATATATAGTGGGTCCTATATGCCCATAACGACTCCCACATATTCAACGAAGATCTTTATCAGTTTGAACCACAATGTCGAAGATTGAAACAATCCCGTATTTCATTCCCTTTGTCTCGCGATATTTTACTTGCCCGAGATTCGACCGTCGGTATCACCATACCTACTTCGATCTTGTTACCTGGCGAGTTCTCTTTACTCGTTCTGTAATATAGTATCCCCATGACTAAACGCATTGGTCACATGCTTGAAGCTACTTTGGATGTTGTATTACCGAGAGGGCCCAGAGATATCTCTCTACGCATGGAGTGACAAATCCTAGTCTTGATCCATGCAACCCAACTAGTACCTTCCGATATATCTAAAGAGCACCTTTATGATCACCCAGTTACGAAGTGATGATTGATACCCAGAAAGCATTCTTCTCGTATTAGAGAGTGCCATGATCTCATGGTCTAAGGAATAGATACTTGGCATTAAAAAAGACTTAGCAATTAAAGTGACATGATGAAATGCTATGCTTACGATTGGGTTTGTCCATCACATGAATCTCCTAATGATGTGATCCCATTATTAAAGGACAACTCATTTCTATGGTTAGGAAACCTTAACCATTTTAAATCAAGAAGCTAGTCTAGTAGAGGCTCATTAGGGACACGGTGTTGATTTATGTATCCACACATGTATTTGAGTTTCTGGTTAATACAATTATAGCATGGAAAATAAATACTTATCAAGAACAAGGAAATATGATAATAATAGCTTTATTATTGCCTCTAGGGCATATTTGCAAAAGTTATTCCTTCAAGGTTTCATCAAATTGTATCTAGTAGGCACCATTGTCCATATGCGCGTACCCCCAGTTATATGCCTATTTTCTTTAGAAAATGATAACCCCTGCACGCCTATTTATATGACAGAGAAAAAGAAATGTATGGTTAAGTATCATGCATTTAGTTTCATGCAAAGCAAATAACCCCTATATTATAGGTTGTTATGTTTATTTTTACTGGATATATTTAAAAAATAGGAGCACACTGAAATCTCATTTTTTATGGTTGTGTAGATCCCGGAAAATCTTTCTTCATTTCATGTTACTCGTTTGCATGTGTGAGTTTTGACTCAAATCTATCATGAGGAATTTGCCCATTAACTTTGACTAATGTTCGTGATTTTTGTCAGTATTTTTTTGTTGTCGCAAGTGCAGATTCAACTTATTATAGTTTACTATTGAATAGATATTATTGAACATGTGGGGAAAGTTTGTGTTTCATGAACACGGATTCCTTTGCTGCTTGCTAGAGTATGAGCCATCAAAGGTTTGTTTCACATGTTATCTCATATGTTATTCTATATATTACATTCTTAGGATCACAAAAATTTAGGATGTAATACCCACGTTCAAGCTAATCAACACTACCAGTGAACTGCATGACCAAAACTTTTGCAATTGTAAAATTGTCATTTTTGGGTTGATGTTGTGGCTAGTGCAGGATTTAAAATCTCATGCACAAAGCTTGTTAGCTTGATCAGGTATGAACTTTGAGATGCTAATTTCTCACATTATGCTTGTTGTGCTACCATCCACAGCCCATGCCCTGCCCTTCTGGCTCTACGCCCACCACGCCACCACACTAGTCGCACAATTGTTGGGATCCCTATGTGCCTCTGCGCCCGTTAACCGCCACACACAAGCAGGCACCGTCGGCTAATGCACACGAACAAACATTGCAAGCCACCACACGAAATCTATGGTGTTAAAAAAGATTAGCTACACCGAAGAAAAAATGCCATAACATAGTAACTACATAATTTAACAACACTAACAATGGAATGATGCTTGTCTGATATTTAAAGTGTAGGTGTGTAAGGGTAATTTTATCTGATGAGCTACACCTCTTCCAAAAATACGCATCAACTCAAATGTACTCCCAGTACTATCTTGTTTCTTTCATAGGTGATGGCTTTATTCTCTGCAATGATGGAAACATGCCTAAAGTTGTCGAATGACACCATAGGTGTCTCTATTTCTGACCTTCCGAACATAAATATCCTTTCTACTTGCCACATATGTATGCCTTACTATGACATGGTTAGCTGAGTGGGGAGTGAGAAGAAAATAATATTTTTGTGCACACACGGTCTTGTAGTATATAGCTCTATATATACATGTTTGTTTTGAAGAATCGCAGCTATGGCGAGCAAGGATGAACCCAGCAAAATAAACACCCGGGTTAAATTGATAAGTGTATATGTTTCAAATGAAGGTTAATGGGCTTCCACATGACTATATATCTTGCTATGTCAACAATTTTGTTTGTTCTCTTCATGTGAATATTTGACATTTTAATTTAATTTACTATTTACTTCTAGATAGTGAAGAATTATACACTGTAAAATGAGCTATGGTTCATGTTGGTGTAGAGCTGGGACACTTTTTCAGAGAGAAAGAAGGGGAGGTACAGAACCATTGGATGTATTTGGTGGCTGAATCATGGTGTGCTTGAAGCTACGCAGTACAAGCTCTGAAGAAAGAATGAGTTATTGCAGCATTTTTGTGGTGTGAAAATAACTCCACTTCATGATGTTAAGTTGCCAAGTCAGATTTGTCACATGGTAAACATGAAACAGAATCACTTATTCCAGAGTTTACTTGATTAAAAGTCACTTCACTCTATTATTTTGGTGTTAGGATTGTTATAACCAATGGTTTATTTAGTACTTGTCATGCTTAATACTCCACTTCCTTTGATGGTATGAAACGATACTAGACAGTTCACACAAAATGCAACAATTGAGTTATGAGTATCAAGTGGGATAAAATTCAATGATTTATTATTGAATAATATTCAATTTTCCATGCCATATTTTCTTTGACAAGATAAAGTGTGCTTAGAAAATCACCCAAAATAAGATTATA
Organism: Triticum aestivum; assembly: GCF_018294505.1. Taxonomy (NCBI): domain Eukaryota; kingdom Viridiplantae; phylum Streptophyta; class Magnoliopsida; order Poales; family Poaceae; genus Triticum; species Triticum aestivum. Next base: position 379,363,918 of record NC_057801.1, read on the forward strand.
CTCTGATTGTTCCCATTTTAACTTATGTATATTTCCTTCTTACGCAAAGTGGAATCCTAATATTGTTGCAACAAAGATGTAGGTCGCATGTGATGCATACGTTATGAATTAGTATGATGTTTTTAAGTAATCTAACAAGGGACTCTGTTGTTCCATGACAACACACGAACTTTATACGAGTAAGGTGTAGTAGTCGTATTTGAGTTGAGCCAAGAGAAATACAAAACAAAAAAGGTTGGACTGTGTGAGACAGTTCAACGCCAAATCACGCGTGTCCCCATTTTTCTTAGGGTATTGGAGAAGCTATGTGAAGTGGAAGAGAGGTTGTGTGCGGCAGCACCAGCATTTGGCATCAGAGCCAAAAGTGAGGATGAAGATGATGCCGCTTGGAGCTATGTGGGACTGAGGGAGTCCTGGATTAGGGGGTATTCGGATAGCCGGACTATATACGTTGGCCGGACTGTTGGACCGTGAAGATACAAGACTCAAGACTTCGTCCCATGTCCGGGTGGGACTCTCCTTTGCGTGGAAGACAAGCTTGGCAATCTGGATATCAGATCTCCTTCTTTGTAACCGACTTTGTGTAACCCTAGCCCCCTCCGGTGTCTATATAAACCGGAGGGTTTAGTTCATAGGACAAGAACAATCATAATCATCATAGGCTAGCTTCTAGGGTTTAGCCTCTACGATCTCGTGGTAGATCAACTCTTGTACTACTCATATCATCAAGATCAATCAAGCAGGAAGTAGGGTTTTACCTCCATCGAGAGGGCCCGAACCTGGGTAAAACATCGTCTCCCTTGCCTCCTATTACCATTAGCCTTAGACACACAGATCGGGACCCCCTACCCGAGATCCGCCGGTTTTGACACCGACATTGGTGCTTTCATTAAGAGTTCCTCTGTGTCGTCACTGCAAGGCTCGATGGCTCCTTCAATCATCAACGACAATGCGGTCCAGGGTGAGACTTTTCTCTCCGGACAGATCTTCGTGTTCGGCGGCTTCGCACTGCGGGCCAATTCGCTTGGCCATCTAGAGCAGATCGACAGCTACGCCCCTGGCCATCAGGTCAGGTTTGGAAACTTGAACTACACGGCCGATATCCGTGGAGACTTGATCTTCGATGGATTCGGGCCTACACCAGGAGCGCCGAACAGTAACGACGAGCACGGCTTAGACCTGATGTTGGACAATACTCGGGATATCGCACCTGTAGGGCTTCAGACCTAAATCCGGGGCAGACCGCGTTGTTCGAAGACGGGTGGATGGACCCCGCCCCAGAGGCCGCACACTTATCGGCGGTAGAGCCAAACACAGACTCCACCCCCAAGGAAGCCCGTGTCACCGGACCCCCGGACTCATGTCCGGCTGTAGGTTCCAGACCGCGCGCCTCCGAGCCCGCCGAATCTGGTTGGGCTCCAGTAATGGAGTTCACCACTACGGATATCTTCCAGCACTCGCCTTTTGGTGTCATGCTGAACTCATTAAAGTCTCTCTCTTTTTCAGGAGACTCTCGGTCGAACTATGTCCGGCTCGAGTGGGAAGCAGGCGACGAGGAAATTTGTTGCCCACCCACCACCCACTTCACTGCCACTGTCGATGATTTGACCGACGTGCTTGACTTCGACTCTAAAGACATCGATGATGTGGACGATGATGTAGGAGAAGAACCGGAACCACCGCCCACGGGGCGCTGGACAGCCACCTCCTCGTATGATATATATATATGGTGGACACTCCGAAAGATACCAATGGCGATGAGGCAATGGAGGATAACCCCTCAAGGAAGAAAGCAAAGCATGGGCGTCATCGGCGCCGCTCCAGGCCCCGCCACAGCAATACCGTCACAGGAGACGAAAAAAATCCAGATGGTGCCGAAGATGAATACAACCCCGATCAGCCTGCCTTCGAGCAGGCCGAACAGGAAGATGGGAAGGTCAGCCAAGACGAACAGACGACGAACGGATACCCGGAGGAGGACAACTACATGCCCCCCTTCGAAGACGAGGTGAGCCTCGGCGATGATGAATTCAGCGTGCCTGAGGATCCCGTAGAACAGGAGCGCTTCAAGCGCCGGCTTATGGCCACCGCGAGGAGCCTGAAAAAGAATAGCAGCAGCTCCAAGCTGATCAAGATCTGTTCACAGACAGATGGACTGAAGTCCTGGCAGCCGAGGAATATAGACTTGAGCGCCACACCAAAGGTTACCCAAAACACAAGTTGCTACCTCAACTCGAGGAGGAGCCTATACTACCAGCACAGGAGGAGGCTAACCGGCCACCTCGTGGCTGGGATAAAGCAGCGTATCAGCCTGAATACCAGCCCGCACCCCCACGCCAATACACTATGGCCCGGGGCAATAGGCAAGACCTGTGAGACATACTGGAAAACAAGGCAGGACGACCAAGATCGATCTACGGATCGCAGGGGCGCGCCCCAACACGTGACGATGATCGTCATGCCGGGTACACTATCAGCAAGTTCGGCCTGGCCGAACATAGCCGATCAGACTTATTCAAACTGCGTAGCAACATAGCCCGGCATAGAGGCGTCGCACACCCCCTCTGCTTCGTAGACGAAGTAATGGATCACGAATTCCCAGAAGGGTTTAAACCTGTAAACATTGAATCATATGATGGCACAATAGACCCCGCAGTATCGAAGATTTCCTTCTCCACATTCACATGGCCCGTGGTGACGATCTACATGCCATCAATTATCTCCCCCTTAAACTCAAAGGATCGGCCCAACACTGGCTGAATAGCCTGCCGGCAAATTCCATCGGTAGTTGGGAAAACCTGGAGGACACGTTCCTCGACAACTTCCAAGGCACCTACGTGCGACCACCGGATGCTGACGACTTGAGTCACATTACCCAACAGCCCGGAAGTCAGCCAAGAAATTCTGGACTCGGTTCCTAACTAAAAAGAACCAAATTGTCGACTGTCCTGATGCCGAAGCCTTGGCGTCCTTTAAGCATAATATCCGCGATGAGTGGCTCACCCAACACCTCGGCCAAGAAAAACCGAAGTCCATGGCAGCCCTCACGACACTCATGACCCGCTTCTTCGCGGGCGAGGACTGCTGGTTGGCTCGCAGTAGCACCACGCCTAGATCCTCCTGCACTTTAGACGTCCGCGATAGTAATGGCAATCCACGGCGCAACAAACACAAGCGTCAGAACAATGGCGACAACACTGAAGACACGGCAGTCAACACCGGATTCACTGGCTCAAAATCCGATCAGCGGAAAAAGTCGTTCAAAAGAAACAATCAGGGACCGTCCAGTCTGGACTGCATACTTGATCGCTCGTGCCAAATTCATGGTACCCGTGATAAGCCAGCAAACCACACTAACAGAGATTGCTGGGTGTTCAAACAAGCCGGCAAAATAAATGCTGAAAACAAGGACAAGGGGTTGCACAGTGACGATGACGAGGAGCCCAGGCGTCCGAACACGGGGGGGGGGGGGCAGAAGAAATTTCGTCCCCAGGTGAAAATGGTCAATATGATCTATGCCACCCACATTCCCAAACGGGAACGAAAGCGAGCACCAAGGGACGCCTATGCGATGGAGCCAGTCCCCCCAAAGTTAAACCCATGGTCAGCCTGTCCGATCACTTTTGATCGTAGGGATCACCCTACCAGCATCCATCATGGCGGTTCAGCCGCATTGGTCCTAGACCCAATCATTGATGGATTCCACCACACGCGAGTCCTGATGGACGATGGCAGAAGCCTGAACCTACTTTATCAGGACACAGTGTGCAAAAAGGGCATTGATCCTTCAAGGATTAAGCCCACCAAAACCACCTTCAAAGGTGTAATTCCAGGAGTAGAGGCCCGTTGTATGGGCTCCAAAACACTAGAAGTGGTCTTCGGATCCCCGGATAACTTCCGAAGCGAGGAGTTAATCTTTGATATCGTCCCTTTCCCTAGTGGCTATCATGCACTGCTCGGATGAACCGCATTCGCTCGATTCAATACGGTACCACACTATGCATACCTCAAGCTCAAGATGCCAGGACTTCGAGGGGTTATCACAGTCAATGGAAACACAGACCACCCTCTTTGTACAGAAGAGCACAATGCGGCCCTCGCGGCAGAAGTACAAAGCAGCCTTCTCCGGCAAACCACCAATCCAGCGACAACAACCCGAAACACTGTCAAGCGAGTCCGGAGTACCCTGCAGCAGGATCGCTAGGCACACCAAGAGCGCGACTAGCAGTCCGGCCTCCGCCCTAGCCCCATTCAGGCAGCATTTGTGCCGCGCGTACACAATTACGCACTCAAAATACCATGCGCATAGGCGGAGGCGCAATGGTGATGCGGTCAACAGTGCGGTTCAGCCGCAACATACTTTAATAACCTTCTTTCTCTTTCAGGACCCTACTTTCGGGCAGCCTCTTTAGAGAGCCGGATCATCGGAGTTATCACAGGAGGGAAAACCAAGGAGGCAAAAGGCTTCACGCACAAAGGGAATACCCAGGTGGTATCTGTCAATGATCATTATACCTGTTTTGCATACCCGCATGCGGCCCGCCCTTGGATAGGACATGTCAAATAGTCCTATTTGCTTCTGCTTAACGCATTAATTGTACACATACGCTCGGACGTATTATTTCACAATAGGAAACAATATATAACGTCAGCTTATTATTCCTATCTTCACATTTTTCCTATAAATGTTTATTTACTATTGAATCTGTACACTTTGGTACGTTCAATTTGTCAGGGGCTTCTTATAGTGCCCCATAATATGGCAAGCTAAGTCCGAACACTTTGAATAGTGCGGCACCCCGAACTTATAGCATTATATGCATCAGCTCCGAATCATGTCTTGGGTCAATAGTTGGGTTTGCCCGGCTCCCTTGTTTTGGTGCCTTACGTTCCGTCATAGCGGCTAAGGTAGCACAGGGAGAACTACTGCGATTGTGTCCTGGTTCTTCCGGACGAGCACCTCAGTAGAGAAAGCCGAAAACTGATTGTCATGATGCGGCGAGAACTGGTCGCTGTTTGAGAGGTCTTAAATCCCTAAAGATTTTCTCCGCTTCAGGTGAGGAATCGGCCTTGTCCGATTTAGGCATGTTTAGCGCCCCAATTCGGTTTTCCGAATTCTAGGGGCTTCGCGGAATTTAAAATTGTAGACTTCTATGGCTAAGTGAGAGTTATAAAGCCGCATAGTCCGATTGCCTTGTTCACTGTGCCGAACACCTCCTTCAAGGACCAAAAATTTGGATAAAGAGTGTTTGGGTTTTCCACGAACACCCCAGTCCTAGTTACATGGGGGCAGAAGCCGACGACTGGCCTACTTTCAGAAATTTATAAACAGCCGCACAGAAGATAATATTTTAAATCAACAAAGTGCCATATAGCGCAAACGAACTAGTTTTCATATTACAAAAGAAGACATGAGTACATTCACTCAAAGATTACGTCCTTGGTACATTCATCGGCCACAAGGAGAGCACCTTTCATAATGCCATCATAATATTTCTCGGGGTAGCGATGCGCCTTGCCCAACGGCGGTCCATCCTTCACCAGCTTCTCGGCATCCAGCTTGTCCCAATGCATCTTCGCACGGGCAAAGGCCCGGCAGGCACCCTCAATACAAACGGATTTCTTGATAACTTCGAGCCGCGGACAGGCATTTACCATCTGCTTTACAAGGCCGAAGTAGCTGTCGGGCAGGGGCTCACCAGGCCACATCCGGACAATAAAGTCCTTCATGGCCACTTCGGCCGCCCTATGGAGTTCAACCAGCTGCTTCAGTTGGTCACTCAGAGGCATTGGGTGTTCGGCTCCAGCATATTAGGACCAGAACAGCTTCTCCGTCGAGCTCCCCTCTTCGGCACGGTAGAACTATGTGGCATCCGATATGTTGCGTGGCAGATCTGTGAATGCCCCTGGAGAGCTCCAAATTCGGGTAAGTAAAAGAAATGTCTCCTCCACATGCTTGCTTTGCATAATGAATGCCTTACCCGCTGCTATCTTCTTGGCCGCCTGGATTTTCTGCTGGGCCTTTTGGGCTTCGGCCCTGATGTCTTTTATGCTCTGAAGGGCCTTCGCAAGCTCAGACTCTTTCGTCTTGAAGTCATGCTCCAAGGACTCAAACTTCTTGCCGAACTCCTGGAGCTCTTGTTGTACCTCGTCCACCCTAGCATCTTGCTTTTCATGCTCAATACGCTCCGTGGTCGCCTTGTCTTCGGCCTCGGATAGCGATTTCTTCAGGGCCGCCACTTCGGTCGTGGCCCCTATTAAAAAGTCGTGACGCTTCTTGTTAGCATCACCAATTTTTTCTCCTCTATATGACACATGAACGGGGTATCACTTACCTTTGTTCTCTTCGAGCTGCCTCTTCGTGAGGCCGAGCTCCTCTTCGGCCTACTTCAGGTCCCGTTCGAGTCCGGCGACCTCTGCTATACGGGCAGCAGCGGCAAGTAGCATCGCCTGTTTATTCACATAGACACATACTGTTAGATTCCTGCGGTTTAAAGTTGACCCTCCATTTGGCTTTTCTTTCCGAACACCAAAGAGAGTATCAGGGGCTACTGTCTATTGGGTGATAATTTCTCGCACTTTTTGCTTACCTCAAAGCCTGTCAGGAGGCTGGTGCAGGCTTCGGTCAATCCGCTTTTGGCAGACCGAACCTTCTGAATCACCGCACTCATAAGAGTACGGTGCTCTTCACCCATGGAAGTGCCTTGAAGCACTTCCAGCAAATTATCCGACGCCTCTCGCGCAGCGGAGGTCATCGGCGCGGCCAGCTCGCCCTCTCTGGTGAGGGGCTGCACACCCGAATCCGGAACCCTTGGAGGTTCCGGTGCAGTGTCCGGCCGTGAGCCCAACTTGTTGCGGCTCTCGTCAGCATAATCCATGGGGATCTTACTCCCCATGTGCCCGGCGTCTGGAATTTTGCCTTGGGGCGTCTCCAGAGCCGCCTCCCTCTGCTCTGGTACCCTTTGGGACCACACCTCCATGTCATCCGCATGTCGAGGGGAGGTGGCCGTCGGGAGCGAATTCATCGCCAAATCGCTCAGAGACCCATCCAAAGAGGATACCTAGGGATGAGCCCTCGCCGGACTGCATATACGTGTTCGGCATCATAACAAACTATGAAGCTAAGTCACACTAAAGTATTACAGAGTGCAGATACTTACGATCTCACCAAGGGCTTGCCCCTGGGCAACCACTCCTCCTCGCTGTAGGCGGCCGTGGTGGAGTGATCCGGAAGGGACGCCTTTCCCTTCTTTGGCGTCCTAGCCTCCCCCTGCGGGGCGGCTTTCCTTTTCTTCTCCTCCCCAATGTGGGGAGGCGGAATTTCTTCGTGTTTCCCCCCACCTCCACAGGAGGAATCTGCCTCGTCGTCCTTGGACGACGAGTCTATGACGGCTTTGCGTCGGGAACCCTTCCTGGTCCCCAGGGCCGCCCTCTTAGACCCTTCGGCCTCCCCGGATGGGGCGGCCCTTTTATTCTCATCCTCCCCTTCTTGGGAGGAGTGTGCCTCATTGTCTTCAGACGAGGCGTCCGGTGTGACCTTACGCCGGAGACCCTTCCTGGTCCTCGTGGCCTTCTTTTTGGCCTTCTTTTCCGGCACCTTGTAAGGCGCCGGGACTAGCATCTCCGTCAGGAGAGCAGTTGCTGGATCTTCTGGCAGTGGAGCCGGACAATCGATCTGCTCCGCCGTCACCACGTAATCCTGATTAAATACACACAATGACTTCAAATCCTCCCATGAGTATGCTGGAAAAGGTACATCTGGTGATGGTCAGAAAACTCACCAGATGGGGGAGCCGCGTGATGTGGAGTCCGTGGTCCTCGGATGTGGGAGGAGGTATTTCGGAGGCCTTCAATAGCACCTTCCATGCGTCCTTGTGCACCATGCCGTAAATCTCTTGAAGTGTCTGGTGTTCGGTCGGATCGAACTCCCACAGATTGAATGCCCGTCTTTGGCACGGAAGGATTCGGCGAAAGAGCATGACCTGGACCACGTTGACAAGTTTAATCTTCTTGTCCATCATATTTTTAGTGCAGTTCTGAAGTCCTGTCAGCTCCATAGGTTCGCCCGAGGCCAGGCCCTTCTTTTCCCAGGAAGTGAGCCGCATGGGATTCCGGATCGGAATTCGGGGGCCGCCGCCCAGTTGGCGTCGCGCGGCTCGGTGATGTAGAACCACCCTGATTGCCACCCTTTCACGGTCTTCGCGAAGGAGCCGTCAAGCCAGGTAACATTGGGCATCCTGCCCACCATGGCGCCTCCGCACTCCGCTTGCTGGCCGCTCACGATCTTCGGCTTCACGCAGAAGATTCGTAGCCACAAGTCGAAGTGGGGCTTGATGCGGAGGAAGGCCTCGCACACGACGATAAACATCGAGATGTTGAGGACGAAATTTGGGGCTAGATCATGGAAGTCCAGCCCATAGTAAAACATGAGCCCGCAGACAAAGGGATGAAGTGGAAATCCCAGTCCATGGAAGAAATGAGCGAGGAACACGACCCTCTCATGGGGTCCCGGAGTCAGAATGATCTGCCCTGCATCCAGGAGCTGGTGCGCAATGTCTGCGGCCAAGTATCCGGCCGCCTGGAGCTTCGCAATGTTCTCCTCCTTGACGGTGGAGGCCACCCACTTGCCTCCCGCTCCGGACATGTTTGGTTGTGCGGAGAAGGCGTGAACTAGGGCGCTAGAGCTCGAGGGTGCGAGAATGGATAAGCAAAGGAGGAAGAAGGCGTGGGTAAAAATGGGGGATCCTTATCCCTTTATAGAGGCGACGAAAACGGTGCGCCTCCCCACTTGTCTGTTGAAAATCGCTTATTTTCCAAGCGCCACGGTTGGGTTACCCATACCCGTATTGATGAGGATCCCGTGTTAAGGGGACATGATCTCCGCTTCGACAAGACGTGCCAAGGAAACCACCTCGCAATACGTGCGGTGGCTGGTTGTGGGAAAACGGTTTGAATAATGGCTTGACCGTGGTGTGATGCCACGTTGTCTAAAATTGTCAGCAGATTATATTGGTGGAATATCGTTCGCTCTATGGTGGAATGCGGAAATTATCTCACAGAGCCAGACACAATCCTCGATCTACTTTGGAGTATTCGGAGATGGAACCCGCCTTGCAATGTCGAAGACAATCTACGTGCCGGACTCATTGTCATTGAAGCCTGGTTTAGGGGCTACTGAAGGAGTCCTAGATAGGGGGTATTTGGACAGCCGGACTATATACTTTGGCCGGACTGTTGGACCGTGAAGATACAAGACTCAAGACTTCGTCCCATGTCCGGATGGGACTCTCCTTTGCGTGGAAGACAAGCTTGGCGATCCGAATATTAGATCTCCTTCTTTGTAACCGACTCTGTGTAACCCTAGCCCCCTTCGATGTCTATATAAACCGGAGGATTTAGTCCGTAGGACAAGAACAATCATAATCATCATAGGCTAGCTTCTAGGGTTTAGCCTCTACGATCTCGTGGTAGATCAACTCTTGTAATACTCATATCATCAAGATCAATCAAGCAGGAAGTAGGGTTTTACCTCCATCGAAAGGGCCCGAACCTGGGTAAAACATCGTGTCCCTTGCCTCCTGTTACCATTAGCCTTAGACACACAGATCGGGACCCCCTACCCAAGATCCGCCGGTTTTGACACCGACAGGGACCGACCTGTAAGACCAAAGTCATTGGTTGTATGTGCAACAACAATCCCATGATCATTGTGTTGCGTACAATGAATGGGCACGGCAAGTTCACATCCATTACACACTAGTCGAAAAAGTGCTAGCCACAACTTACGTTGCTAGCGCGCCATGTTCAACCAACGCCAGCACCATTTTTTCAAATAGTGGTTGCATTGGCTTATTTGGTACAACATTACTAGGGACATAGTGGTGGCATTGGAAAATAGATGAACGCCACAGGTATATGGGACCCACAATTTATACAAGGCATAATATAGTGTTGGTGTGGTATAACATGGAATGTTGACACTATTATGTTTAGTTTTGGAGTATCATGGGTTTCCACGACAGCTTTAATATTTTGTCAATGTGAACATTCTTATATTATATTTTGAGACTTCAATTTTTTTATTTTTCTTTTTAGGTGGTGATGATTTTCATAGTATATTGTAGTTTACTTTTATTAAATTTGTATGATTTTAAATGGTAATACTAACATTTTTAAAATATATATAGTTTGACACTTCAAAATTATTTTTGGAATTACTTTTATTTACAATTATTTATTCTTAATTGATTAACATGGAATGACGGCATTATTATTTTGTCAATGTGAACATTCTTATATTATATTTTGAGACTTCATT